>NC_081148.1:6903066-7098066 GCF_958295425.1 Solea solea | reverse complement strand
TGGACCTTGAAAGAGCGCAAAGGAAAGGTGGGGATGGAGGGAGGGTAGGAGGGGGGGAGGAGGGAGGTAGTGGTGTAGCTGGAATGCTATATGACAAATGCAAATGAATCCAGTTTGATTTTAGTCATTTAGTCGTAGCAGCAGCCGTAGAGAAAATAATGAGGACACAAAGAAAGCCTGAATGGTATTTGCAAATAATTGTAAATGTTGCATTGAAAAATGGAATTAGCCTCATCACAAGAATCCTGCAAGTGTGAAGCAAGTGTGAGGAGGCAGTCAAAGTAGTTTGGTCCAACAGAAAGGAAAAGCTACAGTAATTATTGTAGTAGTAGATGTTTATTTGGGCCTTTTGGAGCTTCGCCGTGTATCGTAGAGCTTCTTATGTCAGCTACAGGAACCATCACACTATTACAGTAACCAACAGTGTGAAGCAAACCCAATATGATCACAGACCAAACATGCAAAACAATTATACAGTGCAGAACATCACACATTAAGTTACATACATATTTTCATTCCCCTGCTTAATAATCAGCAGTACATTATTTACAATATAAGCTCTTTTTTTTAACCATGAAACTAAAACTAAACTGAAAGCTTTAATTTGACATGAAGTATAAAGTATGACGTGGTGATGTCACACAACCTCCCCATATTCATGTGTTTCAATTGTTCAGTGTGTGTGTGTGGGGGGGGCTCTAATTCTGTACATGGCAGCCAGCAGATATTTATAAATCATATAAATGTGTAGTGTTGACACAGCACATTTGTTTTTTGTATTATGAAAAAAAAAAAAAAATTATTATTGATGGTGAAATAACTTGGGTGAAAACATATTCAATTACTAATCTGTGTGATGAATAAAAACCCACAGTTTAATTCCAACATTTAAACTCAAATCAATCTAATTGACAGTAGAAAATAACCCAAATTCTAAAAGAATTAGCAATAGCCTCAACGGGTAATTGCAAAAACACATCACTGTGAATCTGTAACAACTTTAATTCACTGACAAGCACTTTTATTTACTTCACTGACCAAGAGAGCAACGAGTCATCATTTGAAAAAAGAGAAAAGAACGGAGAAAAGGAGGATGTTGACATTTCACCCCTCGCTCTGTCCCTGACTCTAATTAGGTTGTGTTGTTGCTTTAACCTGCTGGTCGCCTGATTGACTCGAGGTGGAGGGGGTTAATGAGGGCAACCCCCCTCCCGCACCAAACTCTTCAGAACTTCCAATACTTGCCCACAGAACTCAATAACGCGCCGTTGACTCGGTAAAATGCAGGCACACAAACAGATAACATGCCGACCGTCACCTCCTCTAAAAATACCCAGCATGATATACCCCCCTCCACCATGCCCCCCACCCCAGCCTCATTGTTTCCCTCCCAACAATAGAGTCCCTTCAGCTCCCCCCACCAAAAAAAAGAAAGAAAAAAGAAACCTTTTGTCAAAATGAAACACTTCAGTGTTGGGCTAAATTGAGGGGGAGGAGGACTTGTTGGCAGGGGGTGTTTTGGTGGAGGTGGGGGGTATGTAGAGTTGGTAGTAGTTGGGGGGCGGGGGGGGGGGGGGGGGGGGGTTTACTGAGTCGTTTGCATTTTATTTGTCATAATTGACGCTCTTCTGTAGCTCCGTTAATTAGCCTCTGATAATGAGTTGATAATGTAACCAATTAGGTCATTCGTCAGCCAAGTCAATCCTGAAGACAAGTTTTTTTTCAGCCCCCGCCTCTTCGTTTTCTTTCTCCTCTTCTTCTTCTTCTTCTTCTTCTTCGTGGTTCTGTGGCTCTTGATGAAGCTTGTTAATTAAATCAAATTGTGTGATCGCTGAATCTGATGCCTGCTCTTTTGTTCCCCACTGAGGGCTCGTACCGTGTCTTGTTAGATATGCGAGCATTAAGGCGAGCGGCGTATACTGGGTTCAATCTTCCTCCTCTATCTGACACAGGGCTTTGCGGCCCTGAAGGAGGAGGAGGAGGAGGAGGAGGAGGGGGAGGAGGAGGAGGAGGATATATATCGCACACATCTTTAAGAATAAGCTAATTGTTGTTATTCAGATGAGTAATTAGCATTATTAAAGTATTAAGTCCTTAACACCTGTCTGATAGAAGTGATAACAGGTGTGTGTGTGTGTGTGAGATCAGCAGATGTGCAGGGATCATGTTGATTATACTGAATTTATATTTTCATGTTTGCACTCATGTTTGATTTGGCAGTATATCGGTGGTGTTAAACTTAACTTTATTTGTGAAGCACTTAAAAACAACTACAAGACATAAAAGTTCACTTTAGGCAATAAAACACATCTGCAAAACAACTGAAAATAAGACATGGGTAAAAGTAACAGCTATACAATAAAACAAAATAAGAATATAGATAAGATGAAGAAAAACAAAAATGGAATGACATAAAATAACACTTGTGTGATGCAGGATAGGAATTTACTTTTTTAGAATTTTGTAATACATTACAGTAAAACTAGTAACACACAAGCTTTGTATAAAACAAAGAGGTGCATCATTATACCATGTTTTAGCCAAACTGTTATTTTTCATTTGTAGTTCTTGGGTGGAAAAATAAATTAGTAACAGAACAGATTGTGAATGGAATAAAAAGACACCTACTCACTAAATCTTACAGACATTATTATCCCTATATCCCACCCCACCTAATCCCAATATTCCACAAATTTCTTATGGTCAGATATCACAGAGTTCTGTATCTGTGCTCTGTTTCTCACAAACGACAGCGAGCTTGTACTTTCCCACCTATTAATCATTTTTTTGTGCAAACAAAGAGTCGACTGCACTGTGTGTCGAGGTTCATGCTTTCCATTGATCCTGTTTGACAATAACTTACAGACTGTCAACACACAGACATGAGCCAGTTAACCTAATCCCTCATTTATTTGGAGGCAAACCAAATATCGGTCAATATTGGGTCTCATAGCGTCCACCGTGTTCCCCCCCCCTGCGCTCTGCTCCCTAAAATTGGTCCACTAAAATGGTCCTCTTTATCAGTGTGGTTAGCTGGCGCGCTGCAACCCCTAAAGCTCTTATATAAATAAGATTAGTGTCGCGTTTGAGCGTTGGGGAATAAGAGGTGTAATATCTGATGGTTTTATATGCAGTATTATTGTTATCCCTTCTTAGTTGAGCTGATACTCGTCTCTCTCTCCCTTGCTCTCTTTTCTTTGCGATTGTCTCTTTCTCTCTCATTTCACATGTGTTCATTCCTTTAGTCTCTCTCTGGGTCTCTCTCTGGGTCTCTCTCTGGGTCTCTCTCTCTCTCTATCCAGATTTACAGTATTATGAAGAGTTAAGCTGCAATAAAGCGCCCCAGAAGCAAATGCTCATATTGTTCTGTTCTGTCTGTCATATTCGCTCTCTCTCTCTCTCTCAGTTTGAATTTCGCCGTCTTCTTCCTCGTCGTCCTCATCGTTTCTCTCGCTCACACACCTCACTATCATTTCACGATACTCCCTCGTCTCCTCCTCGCCTGTTTAATCTTCTGCTGCCCAGTTTGTTATCAATTAGGCCCCTCACTCATATCTAATTGAGGGGCCATGTCCTCGCTCACAGTGAATTAGCCGCCTCAGTCTTGGGAGCCGATTTAGCTTCTTTTGAGGCCATTTTGTTGTCGGCCATTTTCACATTTCCTCCCTAACTCCTCGCCACAGAGGGCAGGCACTGCACTATAATTACCCAATCTGTTCCCATTCATTCTCTCCAATTTCAGCACCTCACTCTGTCTCTCATTCTTTTTTTTACTCCCCCTCTCTCTCTGCTTCAATCCCTCTTTGCTCCCCACCTCTTCTGGAAACCAGCATCCTCCTCTTTTTTTCTCCCTCTGGGGGTACAAAAGCTGGGTTACAATATGGGGGTATTAAGGCCGGGTGCAGGCTCAGCTGGGGGCTGGCTTTAGCCAGCTGAGGGTTATCCGTGGCAAGCCCTGACTTACGGCACTGATGTCCTGTGATGTCGCTGAGGCGGAAGACTTTCCTTAACACGCTGAAGCCTTTGATGGGCCCCGAGGCCCTGCACTCAGCTCGAGGAAACCCCGCGACCCTGAGTAGCCCCTCGTTGGGTGCCTGGATGAGGGTTTGATTCATTCAGTCAGGTTAAGAGGTTGAATGTTTGATCATTTAGTCAGTGTGTTAGGACATATCATTCTTTTATTTATCCATGTGTATTTTGTACTTTCACTGCTGTCTTTTATAGCCTCCAGTCACACAGAGAGTCTACTGCTGATGGGCTTCACTGGAGCAGCTGTTATCCCAGTCTGTCCCTACTAGTGATCAGGGATACCACATCATCATTTAAGCAGAAGATCATTCAAGATTATGTTGTGAGAACAGACTTTAATTTCTGACATAAAGTCATGTAACATAAAAACTTTCTTCTAAAAGAATAAAACTCACTTTCTTCTGTGGAGGAAAAAATCAGCAGTTCTCCACATCCACACATGATTTATAGTTTAGATCATTTATGTCATTTGTAACATTGGATCTCTCAATTATAAACACCGTCATGAGATGCTGTGTATAGCCTCTTCTGTTTATATAAGATAAAAAAGAAATCCCCTTCTATTCATTGCTGCTCCTCAGATTCTCCAGTTTTAACAATTACAGCAGTGAAGAGAAATGTTTTTTGAGCTGTGAACATCTTCTCTATGTCCTCGTGTCCTCGTGTCCTTGTGTCCTTACATTAATGGCACAATCAAACATCAAGTACTTGTTTCTTATGCTCTGAACACAGACAATTCAGTGCATGTCTCACACAGAACTATTTAAATATAAGATTATATTAGTCTTTTTCAGGTATTTAAATGGATTCATTAACGTCAGTGTTGGCTGGAGCCTAGATGATCATAAACAGCAGTGTCTTTTATAAATGAGCAGTAAATCAGCCACACTCAGACCTCGTTTAGCATCTGTACGGCAGTATGAGAGTCAAACAGAGAGGATACACGCTGTTTCCAATATTGTCCCAGGCTGATATAGTAATATGCTCGGCTGGATATGTGTCTGTGTAAAGAGAGAATAGCAGCATTTCTGAAAGGTGAACAGTCCCTCGCCTTCTCTCCCACTTTTGAAATGTGACAGATAACATCCTCTCTAGTTCAAAACCACAGAGACGTGTGTATATGTGTGTGTGTGTGTGTGTAAAGGGGGTTGGGGGTTACAAGCAGGCTGATTTCAAAGTTTTTTTGAGGAACCGGCATTTCATCCAACTGCTGCTCTTTCAGATGTTGGGCTTCAAACGACAACTCGTTTTTTTTCGTGTTATTTCATCTGTTTCTTCCTTCACCCACCCCTCCAAAAAAAATGGAGAGAAAAAAAAACCCTATTGTGATTGGAGCTTAGATTCATTTTAGATTAACGTTCACGTTTCTTTCTTTCTTGCATTACCTTCAAAGGACCTCCATTATGTTGCCAGTGATAAGGGCGAGGTGGTGCTAGCGGATGTGGCCAAAAGGAAAGCTAATGAAATGGAGGCCCGGGCCATCGCAGGCAACGGTAAGAAAATAATCATAATGTCCAATGTAACACACACCAAACGTCAAACATTTCTCTTTTTCCTCATTTCTCACACTTGAAAGGGGAGGTGGATACTTGATAACCTCAGTAACTCACCCAGGCCGACGCAGTTTTTACTGACCTCTACCACCAGGCATTTTCTCAGTCCTCACCCACCTGTAATAGAACCAAGGAGACTTAAAGCAGATCATATAATGTGAGAGTAAAGCCTGCACAATCTCATCTGAGACACACACACAAGTCTCGCTTATAGTTGTAATATCGTGAATGTCTTTTAAATTCGATGTCGATGATGTTACCCAAAGATGTATGAGCACGTGATAGTCCTTGAAGGATCCAGCGAGGGGAGGGACACCAGCAAAGGCCCAGTTTTTTGTTGTTACTTCAGGCTGTGCTGGTGCCCTTTGACAAACATTCCTGAAAGCACATACCAGAGGGGATCAGGCCGAGTTCCTCATTTCATTACACACACACACACACACACACACACACATGCAACTCTTCACAGATTCTTTAAAGAGGTTCAGGGTTTTTTAAGTGTTGTCGTATGTCGTATGTGGTAAAATCTATCATCAAATTATCAATGTAGACTTTGCAGAGAGCACACACACTGGCATTTCCATGGACTTACATGAGAGACGGACACTTGCTCTCGCTGATGACATGACACTTAAAGGAATAATGCATTTAGCTTTGTATTACTAGAATAGTAGTTTTGAAAAATTGTGCTTCCCAACCTCTTCATTCCTTTGTTACGTGCCCATCAGGGACACTTGGTCCTGTTAGCGTGACTGTTATTCTGGGAATGAGGTCCCGTCCCCCTATGAGTGGGTCTAAAAATTAGCAGAATTAGCGTTGCAGTTTCAAGCCTCGGACCAAGGCTGGGACCGAGTGTCCCTGATGGGCACGTAACAAAAAAAAGAATGAAGATATTTCTCGACTAAGGGGAAACTGAGGTTGAGAAGCACAATTAAGAATAAAAAATACTACCCCTATTCTAGGAATACAAAGCTTAATGCAAGTCGGTGAAGTATTCCTTTAACTAAAAGCCCTTTCCATTCAAAATCACGACATACATTATCTCAAGGCTCTGTACATAGTGAGGCATAAACCTTTACAACATTATAGAGAGAAGAGAAACAACAGTTCACACAATGAGCAAGCACTAGGCGTCAGTGGAGAAAACTCCTCCCTTTTAACAGGAAGAAATCTCTGACAGAACCAGACTCTTGTGTGACCATCTGTCTCGACCGGTTGGGGTAAAAGGAAAAATGGGGGACAAAGGAGAAGTGCGGGAGACAAAGGGGGGAGAGAAGGTGAAAGAGGGAGGCGAGGTGTAGAGACAGAAGAAAGAGACCAGGAGCAGATATGTAACAGTTAGCTCAAGTTAGCTCATGTAATATAATCTACATCTGCTTTAGACCAGGATATCTTAACAATATGTCTTCAGACAAGTCTGTAAACTGCTCTCTCCCTGCACCAAAGTCCAGAGAAAATCAATCAGTATGTTCACATGCACAGTTTAATCAACTTAGGGCCATAGTCTGACTAAGACAGGCAATTGGATAAATTGCAGAGTCCGAGTATACATGCATGTGACTCCGCCTCCGTAGGTGGGGCTGTATCTCTCTCTAAGCTAGTGTGTATTGAATCAGATGGATGGATGGAAATGGATCTTGCTGTGGTTCTGCATGTTTTGTACCTGCTGTACATGTTAATCATAATGCAAACTGCAGAAGAAAGATGCCACGCCGTATGATTTCCGACAACAGTACTGCAGTTTATACGTCGTCTCCTTCTACTGCCAGGTCAAAGACTGGGGACGAAAGACTGACTCCAGTCCGACTAAAGATATACATACAGGAGTAATCGGACTATGAATCACATTATCCCGGTATGTTAGTCTGACTAAGACTACCTTGATTTTAGTCAGACTAACGTGTAAACATGACATTAAGAAAATGTAATTATTGCCTTAGTTTGACTAAAATCTTACTTTTAACATGCATCTAAACGCACTGAATAAATTTGGCTGGCACACGGGAGTTGTTAATCCAATGCTGCCTTTATCTGTAAGTTTAAACGTGTTATGCTGTGACTTGGACTTGTTTTAAATCCTTAATTCTGTTTTACCAGCGTGATACAAACTTACCAAAGAGGCAGCAGTAAACCAGCATCTGCTGTTTTTCCCCTGCAAGCTTTAGTCTTGACCTTTGGTGCCGTAGAGTGAGCTGTTTACAAAACAGAAAAGGTTGTCTAATGGTGTGATAAAGTGGCAAACATAACCTTATGATATAATGTTCTTAAGCAGATGCTGATTATGTGAGATACACCTTATATTAAGGGAATATATTAACTCTTTCTTCTGTCCCTCATACAACCACACTTCAAAAAACCTGAACTATCTCTTTAAGGGGAACAGGTGAACACATTTGAGAGGAACTGGATGTGTGTGTGTGTTTGTGTGTGCGTGTGTGTGTGTAACCACACGAGACAAGAGCGCTATTTAACTCTACTGTATAAGGTCAAACCCCTGAGGCTGAGTGTCTTGTGTGTTAGACGGTGAATGAAAATGAGCATTTGTGTAACTGTGAGGCCTGTTTGCATGCAATATTATTTTCTAATGCCGAACACGACACTCCCCCTCATAAGCCTCTTAATTATGTCCTCGATGATTTACCTCCATCACCTGCAGCGTGTCCTATCCTTGGACAACAGCAGTGTGGGGAAAGATCGAGGACGGACGGACGGGCGAAAAGAAAGAGGAGCGTTAATGGAAAGGAATAAAGAAGAGGAGAGGAAGAAATGCAGGAATTTTTGTAGAATTTATGGGTTTTATCTCTTTTGCCAGCTATTTTCAAACAGAAATCATCCTTCACATTATTTTTTACAAAGGTGGGAGCACAAGTCACCATTTATGATTATTTTATGGCCCGACACCTGCACAAATACCAGATTACATTCATTACATTCATACATTCTTTGGTGTGGAAGGTGATTGATTCAAATCCAACTATTTATTTGATTGTTTTTGTTTTAAAGTTTGTGGAATTCTATATACAGTGTCTTTAAATTACCTAAATTCTTCTTAGGACATTGTACTGACTTAGATTCATTTGAACAACGTAAAAGCATTATGCCTAACCTTAACCATGACCATTTAATGCCTAACCTTAACCTTAACCCTTAGTGCTCACGTGGCATGGATCTCTGGGAATAATACACAACTCCTTATATGGACGTCCTTGGGGTGTTTGTTTATAGGTCACATATTCTGGCTTTAAAAATTAGTTTTTCCGTCTTCTTATGTGTCGTTGAGTCAAAGCTATGATTCATTTTATATTGGCATTTTTAGTAGTGATATAAAGTAGCAATAATTGTGAAGTCACAAAAATAGGCCATTTTCTTTTATTTTTGTTCATAAAAATTTCACAAATTCAATCTGATTTTAAACACTTTGAGTACTTTTGTTTTAACATAGTAGAAATAAAACAGCAAAACTGCTCTGTGTTCTAAGGGTTAACTTTAACCTTAACCTAACCACAAGTCAAATCTTGGCCATAAACTTTTGGAACTAGAAAAGTGTGGAACTAGTAATGGAAGGTAACAAATACGTGTATACACACACACACACACACACACACACACACACACACACACACACACGTGCACACATCATTTTATGATTGATGGCTGTCAGGAAACACACATACATAGTGGATGTTGACACACATGGTTAAACTAGTGTGTGTGTGTGTGCGTGTGTGTTATACACTCATATTAAACGAGCAGGAAAGCCAGGTTATAAATTATGAGTGATTTACTTCTCACCTTACACACACACACACACACACACGCACACACACACACACACACACACACACACCTGCATACATAGCCCCTGGCATGGTCGTTACACACGACAGCTGTTGCTATAATTTACAGTTGAACTGTCTGAGCTATTTAGCATGTTGTCCATCCCATTTATTGCATGTTGCACCTCTTAATATTATCCAGTACAGACTCAGATTACAGCTTCTACAACTACTCACCAGCAGGATTAGTGCACTTTATTCTCAATCTGAAAGGAGGATTTTACATGCAGATAAGGTATACTTTGGTTTCTGGTGGCGGAGTCACAATTCTTCAACACGCACTCAACAATACAAGTTGTCACGGTGCAGCCTCAGCAACCAAATATTTCGTTTGAGCCCAGTGAGTGAGTGTGGTCTCAGAGTAGTCAGAGTCCCACTGTGAGCACTGTGTGACATGCGAGGCAGGTATCAGTGACTCCTGTGTGAGCCAAACATTTGTAATAAACACGTGTTAAACAGAGATGTGAAAGCAGGTGTTCCCTGCAGCATTGAAACAACATCACGATGGCTCACCGCTCAAAGAGACAATGACACACAAACTCAAATATTACATTCTTCCAAACATAATTGAGTTTACACGGTTATGTAAAACTGACTTCGCTTCTATCAGCACGTCACCTAATTAAATAATAATAATAATGATATTTATTCAACCACACTGACTTGTGCAGCTGCTCTCTTAACCACACGTTTCCATTCATAGTCATTCGTGCATCGGTTGTAACTCGACGACGGCAATTAAATTGACTGCATGTCCCGTCCCAGTATGAAAGCGCTAGCACACCAGTCCTACGTCTGTGAGAGTGATGTGCTGAAGCTTTGGCTGAAGCTTTGTAGGCGAGTTACTAGATGTAGCATTCAGACATGAAGAAGGTACAAACTCGTAGGAATCATCTCCACATTCTCAGATCCAATCAGCTGTGCTTCTCAAATGATCAGCAACAGTGATTAAAACAATGGTTCGAGGCTTTTCCCAACCTATTTGAGAAATTTGCATTTGAAAGAAGAAACATTGTTATAAGAAGCACATCTCCTGATATTGTCTGAATGATTTATAACTTGTTTTCTTTGAGTGATGCATGTTTTTTCCCAGCTTCAGTCATGGGCTTGGACCAGATTGGGCAGAGCCGTCTTCATGTGCCTTTGTACTTCTTCTCCTCATATTCATGGGAATCCATTGTAAAGCCCAGATAAACAGAGATCCTGCCACTGCATGTTCAAACACACACAGTAACAAAATAGGGAACACACATTTCAGCTTAGAAATGCGTGCCTTTTATAACAGCAGTGGAAATCGCTTGTAGCTGTCTGGCTGACAAGTGTGTTGATTTGGATAGATATGGCTTTGTGAGAGGCAGAGTAGTGAACAAGTGCGAGGGAAGGCCCTTTTTCCTCTTCCTCTGTATCTCTTTTTCTTTTGAGAAGCGTTTTTGCCAAGAGGAACAGCCAAGTTGCTTTGCCTGATCGTTTCGTCTCCCCCTCACAAAGGACGATGTGACTGTGGGGCCTTTCAGTGGGCAACGAGACAAGAGCTTTATCTGAAGATCCACTTCTCCACCTCCTCATTCTCCCTTTCTCTCTCTCTCTCTTCTAAGGCGTTGCGATAAAAGCCTGTTAGCTGCGGTGAGTGTTGAAGAAACGCTGCATTTGTTTCTCCTCTCGCGCTCAGCTCTGTTGATGGCTTTGTTGACTCATCCTCCATTAGTGTTTGACTTCTCGCATCAGTTTAGAAGCTTTTCCAGAAGAACGTGTTTGTCCAGGAGCAAGATTGTCCTGCGAGCAAAAAACATACATCATGAATTTACAAGGCCTCAACTGATCAATGGCAGACGACCATTTAATGTCAAAGATGAAACATTTCTCCCCAAAGTCCCCACATTTCATTTCTTGATTATGTAACCAAAATAGTAATGACTTATGAAAGTAAAGTAATATAAAATATGAAAAATAAGCCATATGATAAAACTTCATTGTCTACTGCTTCATCCTCCACATGAGTGTTGAGGCAGGAGACAGTCACAGCTGTAAGTTTTTTTCTTTGCCATTAACACTGACAGCTTTTTTCTTAGCGATCCAGGTGTGACTTCAGCATCAAACGTCATTTCTTTTACCCCCAAAGACATGTGCAGGGCTGGAAAGACATAAATGGCTCCTGTTGTTCTTTACACTGTTTTGCGTCCATGGAGGTTTGCATGCTTAACAGTTACCTCAGGCCTGGACGAGCACTCTCACTGTTGCATCCAGTCTAAAAAAATTTGCTCTTCTACTGTGTGTGTGTGTGTGTGTGTGTGTGAAAGCAGATCCCAGAGGCAGAAATGATGTGTGTGGTTCCAGCCTCAGCGACAGACGGACAGAGAGGAACCAAAGTGCAGTGGGACCTTTGTACCCGGACATTTCCACAACACAGTGAGTTACACAGCGTGTTGCTGCTATATCAGTGTTTACTGTTACTCTCCTCCCTCTGTGATTTCAAATCTGACGTGAAAAAAGCTTATTTAGCTGATACAGAGCAACATAAATGCCTTGTCTTACAATTTCACGTCTTCTAGTACTGTATGATATGTCACTAATAATTTGTATCTTATTCCTTTTTTATTTTTATTGTCAGATGTTCTTTTTTGCTCATATTTTATGCCTTTTAATGATTTACACCACTTTGGCCATTTGTTAGGGTCCTAAAAATGCTTTGAAAATAACATTTTAATTGGATTTTGTTCATTAAAAACCATAAAATAACAGATGATTCAAAAGTAAATTATATGTCAGCTGAGGCCTCCTGCATCATCCTGCAGAGGATTCACTTCTTTTTATTTTCAGTCTCTCATATCCTCTCCCACAGCAGTTCATCATTGTCTGTAAATGAATTGTGTGAGAGTGTCTGTGGCCAAATGACCCAGCGACAGCGTAAGAGCCTTTCGCTCCCCGTGTCGTTTAAAATGTCAAAGCCACATCAGTTCCGGTTCTTACGCTTCTAGCGTTCCCAGCGCTGAAGCCGGAGCGGCGTTTAAAAAAAAAAGAAAAAAAATAGCCACTGAAGTCCATTTTCACCAGGGTTCAGTCTCTGGCGGCGCACGACAGAGTCACTGTTTCACTGCGATACTTTAATGAAGTGTTCTGCCAGAATGATGTGTTGAAACAGTGTGACTAAAGACGCAGTGAAAGCATCACTCTCTTTGTCCCGGCCTCTATCTCACACACACACAAATAGATACACACAAATATAGCCCTCCATGTCTCTGTCTCTATTATTGTAGGATGAGTGTGTGTGTGTGTGTGTGTGTGTGTGTGTGTGTGTGTGTGTGTGTGTGTCCTTGTCATTCTCCCACTAACATATTGAAGTATTTCTATGGGGTTTGTGTGCGTTAGATTAAAAAAAAAAAAGAGGAAGCATTCTTGTTCTTCTCATCTTCATAGGCTTTTCATGGTTGTTTGACTGCAACACTGATGACTCTCTGCACCTCCACTCCTCCACTCTGCATTCCTCTAAGCCCCCTCCATCCATCCCAAATCCTCTCCTATCAGCCAATTTAAACAAGCTTGGGTCCAGAGAGAGCGCGTGAGAGAGGGAGAGAGAGAGAGAGAGAGAGGGAGAGAGAGGGAGAGATGCTCTGGCCTAAGCTCTTTTTAAAACAGTAAAAGGAACAAGAAAGAGTGGTAAAGAGGGTTAGGGTGATTTGGCAGCCAAAAGCCTGTTGGTACTACCTCAGGTCTTCCCCTGCACCACTGACAGAGGCTAAGACAGCAGATCCCCTCACCTCCCTATAGATTATGGCCACAGAGAGAAAGTGACAAAAGCCTCTGCCTTTTTTTTTTTATTGCACAATTCCTTTAGAACAATTTTATATTGAACACCCCTCCCTCTGTTTTTTTTTTCTTTTATAATCTGGTCTCTGATGAAGTTTCATTGTTTCTCATGTGAAGCCAATGACAGCTTAGCTGAGATGGAGTAGGGGAAGCATTATAGCGCGGGCGTTCTCCCGTTTGGCTCGCTGAGAAAAGAGCAGGGAGAGAGGCGGAGGCGAACACAATGACAGTTTGGGGGCTCCTCGCGGATTCCCACATTCCCCAAATCCGGCTCTGTGTGTGCGGAGAAATGAGAGAACGAGACGGGAAGCTGGGAAGCATCCCAGCGTTCCTTTGATGGCTGTTGGCCTTTCCCGCTCATCACAAACTCCACTGTCAGCGGAGTCAAGAGAGTGGAGGCCATTGTTTATTTTCATTCAGCAGAGCCATCTTTAACATCAATGACAATTTAAAGTTGTTTTTTGATTTTTGAGCAGGAAGGAGCTCAGTTTTTGTTTTGTTTTTTTAATCTAGATCATTGAATTCCAAGCAAACGTTTACACTTTTATAATAACATTTATAATGACTGAGAAATCATGCTTTTACATCACATAAAATAAGCTAATTATTGTGTTTTAGTGGCAGATCCTGTCTAGACAGAGGAAATGCTCACTGTCAGATGAGTCAGTGGTGTGACTTGTTTAAACACACCAGGAGTGGAGGTGATGACACTTCAGAGGGAGGCATGTACAGTATGTGTAAATTAAAGTCTTTACTGTGGCAGACTATAATACTTATCCACTCGTCTCTAGATTGAAACACCAACTAAGTTTTGATGGAAATATGATACAACTCTGTCACATGTTTGAAAATGTTTCTAAAGCGTTAAACGACTTTATCGTTGTTATATGTCATCGCTGTAACGAATGATGAATGAATGAATAAATGAATGTAGTCTGATTTTAATTCAGGTAAAAGTTCACGCTGAGTGTGTGTGTGTGTTAGATTCCACCACATACTGCAATCTGGTTACCATGGTGATCATATTTTATGTTTAAATGTATATAAATATAATATATAAATGTGATTTTTGGTGAAAAGAGACGACAATTTGGTCTGAAGTCATTATTACGTGGGGGTGTCCATAGTGTGCATACACACCATATATACTAGTGATGTTTACTAGTATATATACAGAATAAGCCTCAGTCATATCAAAAAGCAGGGAATATTTATTCTAACTGTCAGTTTTTCCCCTTTTCTAATGATTCACAGACATTTTGGAGCAGCTGATGCAATAACATCTTCAGTGACAAATACATCAAATATTACAAAGTATTCTGTCTTTGTTTTGTTTTTAAGCGTGGATGGAAGATCCAGTCAGAGGAGAATACAAACCGAGCGCCTTCATGTGACCGTGAGCCCACACGTGTTCAGGACACTGAGACAAACAGGTCTGTGTGATGGTCGACTTTGCTGATATAATACCAAATGTGTTCTTCTATATTCTTCAATATTCTTCCACTTCATGTCTGAAAGGTTTGAAAAGTGTTTTTTGTAATAATCTAAACTCTTACTTAAAACCCAGTGTTTCTTTTACACCGGCCCTGAACTGAAAATGTATTTAACGCTTTAACACCGAGCATATCGCAGACGACACATTTGCACAAGCGCACTTTTACACCGTAATTACACAACAGTTTCTGAAAGCTAAGAAGTTGCATGTCAAAGCCAGTACATAGCAAGTCGCCTGTACATAGTTTCAATTTTTTGGCCTGAACAACGTTTTATACTGTTCAAATTTCAAATTCAACACGCAAAATATATTCATGTACAACTACAGTGTTTTTTCTGAATAAAACTTTGTTTTTTCTTCATTTTAAGTTGTTAATATACTATTTTAACATGCAGTAAAATGTTATTCTGGGAAAGTTATGGGTCTTTTATGGTTAAAATAAGCAAAAAAAAATGTCCAGACGGACATTTTGAGGTTTAGCTGAGAGATAATTAAGGAAACAAATACACTTGACTTAGAGGGACTATTTCAGATTTTTTGAATTAATCTCAACACTAACTTAACTGAGTACGCCACCATGGAAACACCTGATGGACGCTTTCTCTGATAACTTGGCTGCTGTCAGTGACAGAAATGTAAAATACAGATTTTAGCCGTTTAACCGTAGTCTCCCCATCTATGATATCTTAAAAAATATGTATGGTGCCTTGGTTTATGTTGCAGTGAGACAACCTTTTCTGGCTGAAAACAGAAATTTGTAAACAAACTCAACAAAACTGTTGATTTTACATCTCAGCACACAGCAGTTGTTAATCCACTTCCGCCTTAGTCAGTAAGTGAAAACATGTAATCTAGTGACTTCAGTCTTAAGTCACACAAAGTTGCCAAACATGGCAGCAGCAGCAGCAGCTCCTGTGTCCCTGTGAGCTGAAAATGCTGATTTTCTCTATGAACTTCAGTGTCGCCTTGGCATGGCATGGTTTAGGGTGACTAGTGACTTGTAAAGCAGTTGTTTTCAGTGTAACTGAATCATTAGAGTCAGTTAATTCAAAACATTTGTTCAGTATTCCTCCATGACTGGAGCACAGACTCCCTCTGACACAGTCACTGGACTGAAATACAGTGGCAGGGTTTGTGATGCAGCTCGCGATCTGCAGTGCTGTCACTGAAAACACCAGACTCCTGTTAAATATTGAGATTTTAGACATTTCCCTGGTAATTGTGGGAGATGATCCCACATTTTTAGGGTTGTTAAGTCTTTTTTAACTGATCTACAGTTCGGCATTGTTCGGCTTGATTCTTGATTCTTGTGTCAGACGTGTCATCCTGTGACGGTACTAAAAATAAGGTACTATGCTTGTGAAAACGCAACTTAACCACGCTGTGCCGTGCCGTGCCATGGCGAGAGAGAGGCCAAAGACAGCAGCCATGTTATTAGTAAAAGATATTGTCCATCTCCGAGACGGGTCAGGAAATGGTCAGTGATAATATACTATCAGTACCTTTATACAGTAAAACCTGAACTAGCCCTTTAAATAGAATCAGCCTTTACGTTAATCTTCATGTCCACAGCAGCAGCTGACACATGTTAGAGCCTGCAATCATTCTGCTCTGACATTTAGCTTGTTTTATTCTCTGAACGTAGCCTGAGAGCTTCCTGTCTCCCTCACGTCTGAGGTGACTAACTGGTCATTTAGGACAAAACATCAACTCTTCTTTGTCCTCACTTCCTCCTTCCTGCTCCCTACATTTTAATAATTCAGTTTTTTTTTTTGGTGGGGTGGGGTGGGGGGGTTATTAACAATTGTCTCTCTACCAAATCACTCTGTCATTGGGTAATCTGAGCTGCGGGCTATCGAGGGGAATTTGCATCAGCGTTTAAAATATGTGTATGAGGCACGCTGGGGTTTTAATGTCAATCATAACCTTATTAACGCAGAGCTCAGAGCGAGAGAGATCGCCATGAGTGACAACAGTTTACTACATTTGTTAAAACCCAGAAAAGGAAACGTGTCTGACCTACTGAGTGAGCATGTAACCTGTGTGTGTGTGTGTGTGTGTGTTTGTGGGCTGTAGGGCTGTCATGTGTGATTATGCACGTCTGATGTTGTACTTATTAAACGTGCTGCGGGTGGATTACCAGAACATCCTCCGACGTCTTGTGTCATTTCGTCTTTTTTTTTTGTCTGCAGGAAACACTGAAGGTGACAGAGGCAGCGTGAACGTAAGTTGATTGACTGAACATTGATTTTCATTTTTCATCTCCGTTGACAGAATTCACATCATGTCTCCTCCCTATGGATCGGATGAAAACACACCGTTAAAACCTGTGTTTATTTTTTTTATTAATAAATAAATTTTAAAAAAATAATAATAATAATAACAATAATAATAATAATAATAAAAAGACCTGTGTTATAAGTTCATAACCAGTAATATATATTAATGCAGCAGTATAGAAAAGGCACTTTATTTTATGTAAAAACCCCTTAACATTTAAAAGAGCCTTAAGTGGGGTGTGACAGGTCATAACAGTATTGATGAAGTTATAAGTAAACACTCACCTCTATATGTCAGTTTATTAATATACTGTTTATGAAAGTGATGCTGAATTAAAAAAGTACATTAAAGTTTAAAATGAAACTATAAACTGGAAATAACATGGCTTTACGGTAATATTATCTCCTCATTACTACACTGTGGCCGTTGTCGTCACAACTAAGCATGAATTTGCATTACAAATAACACAGTATCACCTTAATATGAGCTCCATGTTACAAAATATCATATATATATATATATATATTTATATAAATATATATATGTATACATATATATATGCATACTGTGTATATATGTATATGTATATATATATATATATATATTATTACATGTCATATATATATATATATGCATACTGAATATATATATATATATATATATTGTGCATCCCTAGTTTTTGTTGTTCTTTTAAAGTTAGGGACAGCAACAGATCTCAGTTTTTCTTTTTTTCTTTTTTTAAATCATCATTTATCTCTTACACGACTGACTGTGAAACAATCTTTGAATAATCACAAACATATGAAATAACCCTTTAATACTTCCTTCAATCTGAAGCTATAGCGTTATCTTCAGTTGACACACACAGCCCAGACAAACATCAGCGTCTCTCACTGAATCTTATTTTGCTGACTGATGTCAACAAGGTGAACGTGGGCTGATTCTGATGGACACATGATGATCATTCATATAATGTATTGTTAAACACCGTTACACACAGCTACAGTATACTGCATTATTATGTGTTAAAACCTGCTGTTTTGGAAATCAGTCAAATGTTTTAGTTTCTTTTTAGAGCAAAAATGTCCAAATGATAGAAGATAGATGATGAATGATGAATGATAAAGGATAAATGATAAATATGACGATAAATGAATTCTGTTGTGGTTTTGATGACTTTCACATGTTTTTACTGACAAACCATCAATTGGATAATTGAAAAGAAAAAAACGATAAACCATTGATGAAAATATGAAGCAGTTGTGGTTTTTATGGCCGTCAGCTTCACTGTCACATTACACAAACATTTAATGATGACTAAACAGTCAAACCACGACCAAACCCTCGAGGGAAATTAAAAGTGTGATTGTCATAAAAGTCATAAAAGTGATTTACTGTATAAACACTTTT
Source organism: Solea solea (assembly GCF_958295425.1). Taxonomy (NCBI): domain Eukaryota; kingdom Metazoa; phylum Chordata; class Actinopteri; order Pleuronectiformes; family Soleidae; genus Solea; species Solea solea. Next base: position 7,079,659 of record NC_081148.1, on the reverse strand, counting down.
ATAACAGGTTTCTGTTGCTTGTGTGTCTCAGGGAGAAGACGACGCTGGGACGCTTCATGTGGTTCATTTAGGAATGGTTTGAGGAAACAGACCTGGAGGTTTTATATTATATTATATTATATTATATTATATTATATTATATTATATTATATTATATTATATTATATTATATTACATTACATTATATCATGTTAATACCAGTGGGAAAAGTGAAAAGAAACACAACAACATAAAGTCAGCCTTTTTTTGTCTATTTTTATATGCCAAGTAGTCATTGATGTTTACGGCATGGGTATCTGTGAATGTTAACTGTGATGAAAGGAGATGAACACATGAGTGTTGTGTAGTTTTGTGTCCATGTGTGTGTGTGAAATTTCACATGGATGTGGATGAAGGTTATTTTCTGTCAAAAGCAAATGAACCATGACAGAAAAACAGTTGTGCGGATTTTGCTTTTAACAACATGACAAAAACTGTTTCAGACCTTGTCATTAATCAGTGCTGAAAAATATAAAGACTTCTATTATACTTCCATCACCATGATACTCAATGTTTCAGGCTTCTTCCTCTCTCTCTCTCTCTCTCTCTCTCTGTCTGTGTGTGTGTGTGTGTGTGTGCTGTATAGACGTGTGTGTGCATTAGTGTGTGTTGGCCGAGATTACGGGCCACAGTTTTATTCATGAATAGGAGCCAACCAGGGACTTTAAAGCATCGCACGGAGCCTGTTTCCTGAACAGCAGCCATGGCCGTGTCAGAGCTGTCGACGCGCTGCGCTCACCGACTAATCTGACAGCGCCGCACGAGCCCTAATCCCTCACTGTATCGTAATCTATTTACTTTGCATTCTAAGAGGATTTCCACCAAAAAAATATACAAGAAGCGATGTTGGAAATGGACAGAAGATGTGCGAGGATGCTTTTCTGCTCCTTTTCTGTTTGTTTTGTTAGCTTTCAAAAAAACACACACACCACTGTATGTTTTTTGGGGAGTCAATCCCCTGCGAGAGGGTAGGGTGAAAGGAATTCCATTTCTGACTGATACTAATACTTCTCTTATGTAAACATCAAAATGTTATATTTCCCCTCTGATGATACAGTCACACTGCAGAGGCTGCTGCAGATAAGTGGCATCTGTCGTTTCCCTTTAGAGCATCTCTTGACACGTTTATAATTTACAGACCAAGGCTGCATTATCTCCTGATTGTTTGATTTGACAGCTTGAATAAAAGCAGCAAAAATTGCTTAACAGGCGAGCACTAAGTCCTCGCATCTCTCTGATGGCCCTACACAGTGGCCCCTTTTTTTTTTATGAGAAAACAGTGAAATCTCCTCTTTCATAAGACACAAAACAAACCAAACGCTCTCCTCACTTACCCTTTAAGCAATTATGTCAGCTTTGTTGAATGATAAATACTTATGCTTCATTGTAAAACACTGCCTCGCGTTCAGGTCTTTGCCGTCCGAGATGACTCGCAGAGATCGGCTTATTAGTGGTATTAACATACTGTGCAGCGTGCTGGAGCTGTGAAATGGCCTTGTTAACATGTGGAAATGAATCAAGCCTCCAGCACTTGCTATTATCCAGGTTATCTCTCTTTTTTTCCCCTCTGTGCAACAGCTGTGCAGTGTGTCTGTAGCGGTTTTATCCCGGCTAATGATGTGGGATCTCTGATTGGACTGATAATGTTTCTCCCTCCGGGGCCCAGTAGTGTGTTTGTTTCACAGTCTGAAACATTATAGACAAACATGTCAAAAACTTTAGAGAGTAAATAAATGTCTAACCACCGCTGACGGTGATTTGACAGATCAGAAATGACAGTGGAGTTCTAATCTTTCAATCTGTCACATGTCTGTGAATGAGATGTACTTTGCATAAGGACCACAATAAAGGAAAGTGGCTTAATAACATTGCAACATAATAATCTGCACTGGAAATCTGTGTTTAAAACATAAATAATAAAATGTGGATACAAGAACAACCTGTTTTTTGCCTCACGTGAAGGTCACAGTAGCTGAAATCACTGAAATCACTGAAATCACCTTTAACATGATAACACTTCTTCATTTCTGAACAGATACAAGCGAAATGAAATGTCACAGTAACAATCACTGGATGACATGTTGGAAAGTTATATAGCTGATGCACAGTACTTTATTTGGTATATATGCAATTATAACGTCTATAGGACATTTTCTTCAATTGCAGCTGAATTATTTATTTTATACATTGCAATGCATTATTTATTTAATGTTATTACACTGGTAAACGAGCTGTTAACCCCACATTTTTTGTTCTGTTTTGGCTTTTGACGACTCCTGTGCTCATCTACAACTAATAAACATTTTTTACGTGACATATCTCATGCCTGACACGTTTCAGACGTCTGGTTTCATGGAGTCTTCTCCATGATCATTCATTCATTCATTATGTACTGCTTTATCCTCCACATGAGGGTCACAGGTCGCTGGAGCCAGACCGAGCTGACACAGGGTGAAGGGCAGGCTACACCCTGGACAGGTCACCTGTCCATCAGAGAGCCAACATACAGGGATGAACCATTCAACTGTTGTAGTTGTCCTTAGAAAGAATGAGGATTTCTGTAAGTGGAGCAGTTTGACTTGTTGTGTCCTGTAAATATCAAGTAGCATCAGCATGATGGATGACACGCACGTGTCTTTTTCTTATAAAACCGCGTGTCATTATTATTTTATGGTCAATTCCATGTTTTCCATGTGCACGTTCAGATAAGACTGGCCTTACGTTACCTTACTTACTTACTTACTTACATAATGGATAAAAGTCAAGTTTGAACACGTTATAAATATTGAGTGAGTTTGTTGTTATTCCAAGCAATTTTTGACCAAAAGCCAGTTTAGCAAAGCATTATGGTTCATAAACAAATCAAGCTGCTATTTTCTTTCTTTTGTTCCTTTTTCCCTCCAGAGACACACTTCTGTGATTGTCTTTGTCAGGTTTTTACAGGTCAAAGTTCATGAGAAAGGTTTAGATTATATACAACACCAGCAGTGTATGTTTTCTGAAATGTAAGCCATCTGTCAACTTTGAAGCCGACACACACACACACACAGAAATTTGTCATTGGAGAACAAACTACACAAAAAAAAGGAAATGTGTCCATCTTGTCAGACGGCTAAGTGTTGACATACAGAGACAACATCTTCAGCGAGAAACTCTAAAGCCTGCAGGTCAACAAGTCTCCATTAAGCTTTCCCAGGTCTGGAGCTCGGCTGCAGGGAAAAGAGACAAGTTGCAACTTAGGACGAGGACAAGCTGCATCTTTTCCACATGAGATAATCACAGGACTCTTCAAATACCTCTCTACTTCATCCCTCGTTACATTGTTTTACAGGAAACAGGGAAATGAGGAATGTCAACAACAACAAATACAGAAGACGGAAAAGAGGACGTGCATAAGAACGGTTATTTTTCATTTGTCAGAAATTGAAGATGAAATATTTATACAAATGGTTTCAGTCAGTTCTCACACACAGTGGGAAGAAAAGGGTCAGGTGAGGCGAGGGATATTCAAATGCAACTTCTCCTATAAAAGTTATACACACGGTACCTTTAAAGTTATTGTGCATCAGGTAACATTTAATCTTTTAAATATAAACAAATGACTGCTACATTCAAACCACAGACACACAACTCTCTCTGTGTTTGTCATGTTTCCCACGCTGCACACACACAGTGTTTCATGTCAGAATCTGGCGTCACAGCGTAACAGCTACACAAGGAAAGTGAGACAAACAGCTGGAATGTGGATCCAGAGTGGGTCTTTCAGAAAGCTCAGCAGACTCACCTGAGGAGTGGGGAAGTCTGACGTCACTGTCTTCCCCACAGCAGCATCTCTCTCACTCTTTTTCAGAATCTCATTTTATGTCTGTTTTTGTTTTTCAGCTTTGGATCCTATAACCACTGAGAAACTATGAGAACTGTCCCTTTAAAAACCTTCCAGTTTCTTCTAGTGTATGTATCATTATAGTGCCGCTGGCAGCTCGTGTGTACAGGGATGGAAACATCAGTCCGTCCTTGACATCACACAAAGAGTCATTTTTGGATCAATTATTCTGACTTTGAACCTTCAGTTTTTGACAAAAAGTCTCACTCTGAACTCTGATCTCTGTTCTCTGCCGGTTAACAGTGTTCTGACTGCTAACGCGCTAAAGTCCCATAGAGGAAACATTAGAGTCGTTTGTCATCATCACTGTCACTGTGGCCATGACAGCATGTCAACATGCATGGGTACACCTAGCAATTATTCCCACCACAAATTCATCTGATGCTTATTTACTAAGTTAATTGTTGCCATATAGTTTAGTAAGAAAATAAACAAATGAATAAATACAGTATAAAATGAAAAAAAAAATGTGTAACTTAACTTAATTGTTGAACTGTGTCTGTTCTTTAATTTTAAGTCTATCCTGCAAAAGTTTTCAGGTTTAGGTCCCCCCCCCCCAAAAAAAGAAGCATTTATTGTCTCACGCTGCAAAAGAACCATTTTCAATTAAAGGTGTTTAATAATGTCCAACTATTGCATTTAAGTTATATTTTCTGTGACAGAGCAGTCATCATTTTGTAAGAAGATTGTTATTAAGACGAGAGATGTTGAGATGTGGTTTTATCTTTTTTTTTTAAAGTGTTATTGTATCACTTGTTAGTGCCTGCTGCTGCAAGGCATGCTAGTGAGAACCTAGAGTGCTCACTAGTACGTACGAGTAGTAGTAGTACGACATACTAAACTATGACATGACTGTCACATTTCGGACGACATACTTAACTGTGACATTTTTGTCAAATTATGGACGACATACTAAACTATGACATTTCTGTCACATTTCAGACAACATACTAAACTATGACATTTTTGTCACATTTCATACGACATACTAAACTATGACATTTTTGTCAAATTATGGACGACATACTATACTATGACATTTTTGATCCATTTTGGACAACATACTATACTATGACTTTTTTGACTGATTTTGGACGACATAGTATAGCATGATGATTTGGAGTCTCTTCGGGACAACAAGGTTGGTGTAGTGGGGAGTGCCTTTAACATGGGGGACATGGGTTCAAGCCCAGGTTGAACCACATGCCTTCTTCAACCCTGAGATGTGTTTGTGTTACTTTCGACGACATACTATACTATGACAATTTTGGACAACATACTATACTATGACCTTTTTGACCGATTTTGGACGACATACTATACTATGACTATTTTGATCCATTTTGGACAACATACTATACTATGACTTTTTTGACTGATTTTGGACGACATACTATACTATGACCTTTTTGACCGATTTTGGACGACATACTATACTATGACATTTTTGATCCATTTTGGACAACATACTATACTATGACTTTTTTGACTGATTTTGGACGACATAGTATAGCATGATGATTTGGAGTCTCTTCGGGACAACAAGGTTGGTGTAGTGGGGAGTGCCTTTAACATGGGGGACATGGGTTCAAGCCCAGGTTGAACCACATGCCTTCTTCAATCCTGAGATGTGTTTGTGTAACTTTGGAGGACATACTATACTATGACAATTTTGGACAACATACTATACTATGACCTTTTTGACCGATTTTGGACGACATACTATACTATGACTATTTTGATCCATTTTGGACAACATACTATACTATGACTTTTTTGACTGATTTTGGACGACATAGTATAGCATGATGATTTGGAGTCTCTTCGGGACAACAAGGTTGGTGTAGTGGGGAGTGCCTTTAACATGGGGGACATGGGTTCAAGCCCAGGTTGAACCACATGCCTTCTTCAATCCTGAGATGTGTTTGTGTAACTTTGGAGGACATACTATACTATGACAATTTTGGACAACATACTATACTATGACCTTTTTGACCGATTTTGGACGACATACTATACTATGACTATTTTGATCCATTTTGGACAACATACTATACTATGACTTTTTTGACTGATTTTGGACGACATAGTATAGCATGATGATTTGGAGTCTCTTCGGGACAACAAGGTTGGTGTAGTGGGGAGTGCCTTTAACATGGGGGACATGGGTTCAAGCCCAGGTTGAACCACATGCCTTCTTCAATCCTGAGATGTGTTTGTGTAACTTTGGAGGACATACTATACTATGACAATTTTGGACAACATACTATACTATGACCTTTTTGACCGATTTTGGACGACATACTATACTATGACATTTTTTACCGATTTTGGACGACATACTATACTATGACTTTTTTGATCCATTTTGGACGACAAATTATACAATGACATTTTTGTCAAATTATGGACGACATACTATACAATGACATTTTTGTCAAATCATGGACGACATACTAAACTGTGACATTTTTGTCAAATTTCGGACGACATACTATACAATGACATTTTTGTCAAATCATGGATGACATACTAAACTATGACATTTTTGTCAAATTTCCGACGACATACTAAACTATGACATTTTTGTCAAATCATGGACGACATACTAAACTGTGACATTTTTGTCAAATTATGGATGACTTACTAAACTATGACATTTTTGTCACATTTCGGACGACATACTAAACTATGACATTTTTGTCACATTTCGGACGACATACTAAACTAAGACATTTTTGTCAAATTTCGGACAACATATTTAACTATGACATTTTTGTCCAATTTCGGACGACATACTAAACTATGACATTTTTGTCACATTTCGGACGACATACTAAACTATGACATTTTTGTCACATTTCGGACGACATACTAAACTCAGACATTTTTGTCAAATTTCGGACGACATATTTAACTATGACATTTTTGTCCAATTTCGGACGACATACTAAATTGTGACATTTTTGTCACATTTCAGACCACATACTAAACTGTGACATTTTTGTCAAATTATGGACGACATACTAAACTGACATTTTTGTCACATTTCAGACAACATACTAAACTGTGACATTTTTGTCACATTTTGGACGACATACTAAACTGTGACATTTTTGTCACATTTCGGCGACATACTAAACTATGACATCTTTGTCAAATTATGGACGACATACTAAACTATGACATTTTTGTCACATTTCGGACAACATACTAAACTATGACATTTTTGTCAAATTATGGACGACATACTAAACTATGACATTTTTGTCACATTTCATACGACATACTAAACCATGCCATTTTTGTCAAATTATGGACGACATACTAAACTATGACATTTTTGTCAAATTATGGACGACATACTAAACTATGACATTTTTGTCAAATTATGGACGACATACTAAACTATGACATTTTTGATCCATTTTGGACAACATACTATACTATGACTTTATTGACTGATTTTGGACGACATAGTATAGCATGATGATTTGGAGTCTCTTCGGGACAACAAGGTTGGTGTAGTGGGGAGTGCCTTTAACATGGGGGACATGGGTTCAAGCCCAGGTTGAACCACATGCCTTCTTCAATCCTGAGATGTGTTTGTGTTACTTTCGACGACATACTATACTATGACAATTTTGGACGACATACTAAACTATGACATTTTTGTCACATTTTGGACAACATACTATACTATGACATTTTCGTCAAATTATGGACGACCTACTAAACTATGACATTTTTGTCAAATTATGGACGACATACTATACTATGACTTTTTCGATCCATTTTGGACGACATACTATACTATGAATGAGCACCATGGTTGCTCGAAACGAGCAACCATGGTGACAAAAATTGCAAAAAAACAGAGAATAATTTCCACATACACATGAATGGGAGACGATCGACAAAATGATCACAACCCAGCCCAGTTTGGATCCTCACAGCTTAAGAGTCAGTCTCTTTTAAAGGGTGATACCACCAAAATCTATATACTTCAAGTTTTAAAGGTTCAATCCACCCAAATGTTATTCCTTTTACCAGCACAAATCCTGCCCCCGACAACATCAGCAGCAAGAACAGCAGGCACGCTCAAAATTTCTACTTTATTTGTGCTGTTTCTCTACTTTCTACAGTAATTTATTGTTTTATTGTCAGGTCTATTTAGTCTTTTGTTTATTATACTTTACTGATGACGTACAGCACTTTGTTTCAGCTGTTGTTGTGCTTCATAAATAAAGTTGGGTTGGATTTGTCTGTATTTCTATACTTATTTTTTAATAACTTCTTATATTTAATGGTGTTTGTATTATATATTACTATTATTACCATGATCTTATCCTATCTTATAAGATGTAGGTTAAATTATTTCTATTTGGCAAAACTGAAAATAAAATGGACTGAGGTTACCATGGTTTCTGTGAGGTTTAGCTGCAACATGCAGCTTCGCCCATAGATGTCGCTAAATCCTACACGCTGTACCTTTAATGACGACTTTCACTGGAGGCCTCTGAACTGTGTACTCACACCACCGACGTCTCCTGAACTAAACCTGCAGCGTCCAAACTCCAGCGAGGAATTTCATGAATTCCGTCTGAGACGTGCGTCACAGCAGTGAGCATAAGCTGTTCGACTCTCCACAGCCTGGACTCACACACACACACACACACACACACACAGTGTTGCCCTCACCTCTTTCTGTTTGTGTGATGGATTCAAAAGGTTGTTGTTTGGTTTTTCTTGGTGAATCTGTGGAAAAAAAAAAAATGACCAAAGAGAGAGAGAAGAAAACTCGGCACGTAGTCTGGTTTCATGTGACCAGATTCCATATGAAACAAAACGAGATGCACAAATAAAATGAAACTCCAAAAAAAACAAAGGCTGATCCTGACAAAGCAGAAGAAACCAGAGCCTGCGTTCTGGCCTACACCCACGTCAGTGTACAGTTGACCCCAGATTAACCTCCCAGGTAAATATAATCCTCCTCTGTATCACCTCTCACTCCTCATACCGGCCTGTAAACACTCCGGGATGCCAAGGTCTGCCGACAGTCAACAGCCAATGACAGACAAGTGTGTACATGTGTGTATGTGTGTGTGTGTGTGTGTTTTCCAGTCCTGCATGGAAATGGAGTAAAAGAAAAAACAGTCCCAGCATGCAGGCTGCTATCAGCACATCTCCCCGTTCCTCCGTATCATTTTCTGTCACACACACTTTGACTTTTTGAGGCCTGTATGTTCTCACTAACCAAATACTGTAAGGATCAGTCCAGTCACTGTCTCTCCCTCTCTCTCCCTCTGTCTGTCTGTCTGTCTTTATCTGTCTGCGTCTCCGTCTCTGTCTCAGATACAATCACACAGCCACTCATGCAAAAAAACAGTCCAGCAACAGTTCCAGTTCATTTCCTGGACAAGTGTGAACCGAGTGTCAACAGTTTCCAGTTCAGCCACATTCAGGCTCCTTCACTGGAGCAGGCCACGGGTCAAAGGTCAACAGTGTGGCGCAACCCATCGTCCCCCCTGAACAGAGTGTGAAGGTGTGAGTCCACACTGACCACACAGTTCTATTATTATAATAATAATAATAATAATAACATCAGATTTGTGCTGTGATCGTACGGATGTGTTGGGTTGTTTTTCAGTCTTGAACCCTTTTAACCTTTTATTTTTGTGAAGGATTTTAATTCGTACGATTTCCAGCTCTGCTTTAATTGTGCATTGTCTGTGTATAAATGAGTCTGTACTCAAAGATAATTGCTAAATTAAATATTTAGAACCATTTCAAAGCACTGGAGATTAAAGTACAAAGGCAGAATAGTTGATGGGATTACATCTTCACTCACAACCTTTGTAAAAGGTTTAAGAGCAAGAGTTTCGGCTCCTGCGATGAAGCCAAACGTCACCAATGCACTTCACACGCTATAAATAGTTTGTATCAACCTGTTTTGGTCTTTTTACCCCTGTTGATCTGGTGAATATACACATTTAAATCAAAGTGAACAAAAGAAAATACACACCTTTTTAATAATTGATCAAATATTTAATGTCTTTTCAGTTTTTACTTCATTTATTGTGTTTTAATGGTCGTTCAAAAGTCAGAGGAGTGAGACATCTGTTGATTCCAGGCCTGTTTAATTATATCAGCTAAATTAAACGGGTGAGTGTTGATCTCATAGTTATACCTTTGCGTCCAAAGCATCAACAAGAAAACAAAAGAAATGATTGGTTATTTGTGTGAATTAATTACTTTAATTCTCTGTCATCTCGAGCAAATGTTTTAATCTCTTCACTGTAAAACGCTACAGCCCCTTTTAGTTATGTCAAATTAATACTTCTATTTAACTCAAAGAGCTCTGACAAGTTTTGGATTTTAAACTTAAGTGTGCACGTTTTCTGAATTTAAACTTTAAGTTCTATGTTGTGTTGACAATTTGACACCTTAGGCTGATCTTGATGTGTTCACTTAACTAGAATTTCTGAGTTATGATTAAATTGTGCGTGGGTGGTGAAAAGGGCGGGCTTTCATTGAGCAGGGGTGAGGGGGGATGGCAGGTGGCAAGATGGAAAAAAAAGCAGCTATTACTTTTAATCTTAAAAGAAAATCGTCTTTAAACCATGGCAAAGTTTAAAGGTATATAAAATAACCTGTCTGTACATACAGCTAAGTTTTGTGTTCACAATTATGAATCTATAATCTATAAATATAGAAAAAAAGTAGTAAACAAAAGAGGACTACTTTCCATGGCGGATGGATAATATGCAGCGCTACCTGATAACAACCTGTGAATAGAGGCGGACTCATTTTCTCATCGAGTTGGAGCAGCAGGACCCCTAAAGGAGAGGAACTTTCCTACTGATTTACCTTACCGAAGGTGAGTTTTTATATATATCTTTTGATTAAGTATGTGTAAATCAATCTTAATGTTGTTTAAAATGATGTTTGAATGTAGAATTTAGTTTTTAACTGTAGCTGAAAACTTAATTGAAGTCGATAATAAGCTAACTACCGTGACAGACTCATTGTGGGCAAATTTCCTTAACCGCGCCTTTTCTAAAAAACTACATAATTCAAAAACATTAACCAATTAGGTCCGTTTTTATATATATTTAATATGTCTGGTTTTTAGCTAGACGGAGAGAGGAGATATTCATTTGCGTCAGACCTTCGTTTAATTTTTTTTAATTTATTTTTTTTTCCAATGTAAACCTGTGTTGTCAGTTAAACACGTTATTAGCGGAGTAAAAGCAAACCTCATTTTAACGGCGGCAATTTTTTTTTATCGCGAGATCAACGTTCCTTTTGGCCGAGCAAAATTTGTAGTTTTTTCACATACTGTTGCAGCAACTAGTAACGTTAAAAAAAACTACAACACCACACCGGATATAGCTAGACCGGAAGAAGTAGTAGGTGAACGTTACGCTTTGAGTGGATGACAGCGCTCCTCCGTCTCCAAGCGGGCTCTGCGTATCCAACACAGCCTGGATCATTTCTCGCCGCACTCCCTACATCCAAGTAATGATGTATGCAGTGTTATAAACTAAGCTGGCAGACCCCCCCAAACCGTAGTAAGGATACGTCCAAAGACCGCTAGCTCCTTTAGCTCGGGTTAGCTCGTTACGGCAACAACACACTAAATCACGGGACTTTGTCTGCGTTGAAGAACTGCACTTTATTCACAGCACTGCAGGGTGATACACAGCCTCTCTTATTATTGTGCGGCTCTCACAATAAGAGGAATAACTCAAAAATATGCAAGGTGACAGAGATATTAACCTGCGGCTGGCAAATGTATGTCTGATATCATGTATGTATATGTGCTATGTAATGTCTCTTCGTAGAATAAGATGTGTAATAATAATTAATCTAAAATAATATTTTGACACATTCTGGCTTGAACAAATATTGCGTCTCCTGCAATTTGAAATTGCAGTAAGCTGTATTGCTATTTCAATAACATTTGTATTAATTGTTCAGCCCTACACTACAGTATATGCCAATATTGTTTAAAAATAAAAAAAAACATTTGCAGAAAGTAAGCTGATCCACTTTTCTATGTTGATAAGAGCTTTGAAATGAGAAAATTAATGGGACAAAAAGAAATCAAGGGACATTTAGAATAAATAAAAATGTGTGATTAATTGCGAGTTAACAATGACATTAATGTGATTAATCGCAATTAAATATTTTTATTTTGAAAACACTAGTAATCACCTGATGTTTCCGTCAGTCACTATTGAATTAAAACGAATGTTGCTGTAGACTAAACTGGTTCCGTCTGTTGACATGTGTCTTAGCCAGCAGAAAGAGGGTCAGTGATGCTTTGGGACTGGTAGTCACACTCATGATATAGTTAAGTCTATTATAGTCTATCTATAATCAGTCTATTGTCTCCGTCACCAACACTGCATAAAACAAAAGTAAATGTGTTGATAATTTTGTGTAATATGCCTACAGATAAACAATTAATATATGTTTTTCCCAATTTTCAGATATCTGCAAGAATGGGCATTTAATGAAGTGGAAATGTAAGTTTTGTCCATTCTTCAGTGCGCAAGGAGCCTTTAATGTATTTTCATTGTCTTTATAAAGCTTTATGCAGCTCCAATTTCTTTCTCTCATGCCCCCTTTTCTGTATTTTGTCATTTGCTTCAGCTGAGTGCTGAGTTCGACAGAGTTGTCACCAAAAACCTGCTGGAGTCATTTCTGGAAGGACTAGATGCCACAATGGCAAGTCTGTTGGAGCTCTACAAAGCTGGGTTGGCATCAAAGAGGAGGTCAAACCTGAGCAGTGTTCTACAGTGTCTTCAACAGGAGGTATGGACTGTTCAGGAAAACAAATCTAATTTATTATAAGTATGTACCAAAATAAGATGATTATAGAGGATTCTATTGCATTTACATACTCTTGCCTTTTTTGTGTAGGACAAAAACCAACACAAAAGAACAGCTGCCTTACTTGGTCGTTCGCACTATCTGGCTGAGGATTCGTCAGACGTAATAAGGATGTGTGATGTAAGTCAATGTATTTACTAGGGCTGGAGAAATTACTCGATTAATAAATTAATCTTCATCTACTTTGATAATTGATTAATCGGTTTGAGTATTTTTCTTTAAATAAGAAAAAATAAGTTTTCTGATTTTTCAGCTTCTTAAATGTGAATATTCACTGGGAATATAATTTCCAGGTTTGAAGAACACTGATCAACATTTTCAATGTTTACTGACATTTTATTGATGAAACAACAACTAATCAAGAATTTTGAAAATAGTTGTTATTTGCAGCCCTAGTCTTTTATACAGATTTTTTTTTTGCCATAATTAAAATATCTACAATATTCCAACTACCAAGGACTAATCTGAAACGGTCAGTCTTTAACATATTTAACAAAATCTTCTACACAGAATTTACAGTAATAAAATTGAGGACTACCTTTGCTAATGTCAGACTGTATCTCAATCTTATTTGAGATTGAGTATTAGTGCAGACCTTGTCAGAATAAAGGTTCAACCACTGTTCAGCATCGGTGCATGTTATACAAAACAGTACAATTTAAGTACAATAATGAGATGTCACAACTGTTCTATCAGTATATTTTGACGTTCATAAAATGAAAAAAAACATGTTTTCCTTTATGAGACTTTAATTGTCTTTATCTTCGTCATCAGGCTCATGGAGAAACCCTTGATGAGAGGAATGCAGGTTGGACTGTTAATTGGACATGAGGAATCTCTGCACGGTGCATTTGCTCTCAAAGTCTTCAACGTGGCTGTGGTGGTATAAGAGACAATCATTCTTCATGACCTACAGGATGTGCCCACAGGCTTCGCCATGCTGATGGGAGCGACATACTGCCTGAACCTCCAGTACCCACACCACATTGGGCCAAATTATAATGTGGAAATGTATGATACTTAACAACTTGTCTTTGGTGTGGTTTAGACATTTTGGCTGGTTTTGTTAGCACAGCTGTTTTTTAAGCTGCTGTTTAACGTGGTTCAAATAAATGACTGCATGAGCTGCAAGAGTCGATTGTGATTATTTCAAATCATTAAGCTTGATAGCATTAGTCGAAATAAAATAGACATTCAAATTAAAACAAATATGAAATTTAAATTTTCTTAACTTGATAGGACAAGTTGTCAATATAAAATAGTTGTATCAACTTGAAATTGTAATTTATTATAATGCAGAAAGTGACTTTTACATCTCTGTAAATACAGGATATTTATTTGTTTGAACTTGCTGTAACGAGTTGAACCACAAAGCGATTGAAAGTTGAATCAACTTTATAACTAATAGAAGAATGTTGAGATAACTATACCACTGCACTTTACTCAACTTTATTAACTTGAGTTTACTAGTCAAAACAAGGATAATGCTTAAGTTGAGTTGAATTGCAATTCTAAGGCAGCAGGTGAACTTTCGTTTGCAAGTTGAACAGACTAAAAATGTCTTACAGTGTTTGTGAATTAGAGAAAAAATAGGATGATCTGACGTAATGGAAAATATCAATATGTTTTCGTCACAAACAAAGCTGCAGGAGAGTGTGGTGAGAAAGAGAGACTTTTCTGACTTGTCTTTGCATTTGTTTTAGTTTTAAATTTCCACACTGACATTTGTGTGGAAATGTCAGTGTGGAAGTCTTAAAGGTTTGTTAATGTGGAGGCTTTTATATTCTTTCATGATCTATTTCATCCGAAGCTGTTTTGGTTCAGATTCCTTTATAAATAGCTTCCAAAACAATGAAATAATCTGGAGGAGAATCAAAGTTTCTTTGCAATTTTTTCTCCAATTGTCCTCCAAACACACACACACACACACACAATGCTGCTGCTGCTGCGTCGCCTCTAATTCAGTCTCCTCTGTTTGGAGGTGATCATCATCATCATCAGCAGCAGCAGCAGCAGATGTGTGATGTGGGGAAACTCGCGTCTTTCCAACTCCTTCAAACAATCCCACAAGATTTTGGTCGCATCAGTAAATGTTTGTTTGATGCAAACCCGAACAAATCCGCCGCTGTCGCTGGACACTCGCTGCGCTGTTTGCGCGTCTTGGCGCAAACATGTTTAATGTCCTGGTCGGCAGATATTTATTCAGCTGCTGTGAGCTTCATTTACATAAACACAGAGAGAGAGAGAGAGAGATGCAGCTGCAACACACTGACACACACACACACACACACACAGAGACGCACTGCGTGTATTGATCAGGTTGATATTGTGATCAGCTTGATAGGAGCGATTATCGATGGACAGCGGTTCCAAACGGCTTTGGATGATTTTGGTTGTCATTTACACGAAAAGAAGAATGATTGGAAATAAGATCTTAATCAAACATTCGTTTCAAAACCTTTTCTTTTACGAGCCGCAAGTATTTCAAGCACCGAGTAGTTTATCATTATTGTTTTAAAACGTCCGTGTATTATCTTTAACCTATGAATCATGTTGTGACACATTAAATCAAGTCAATCATTCTGACAAATGGATACATTTACAGGCCACTCAGTAAACATCTAGAAGTGACGGTTGTTTTTAAACTGAATTTTATAAGACAAAACGAATTCATTCATTAAAATAAAATATGAACAGTACTGAAAATGTTTTCTTTTTTTTTTAGCTTTAAAACATGAGAATAAACTGACATGTAACATGTTGAAACACACACCCAAAAATATGATGTCATGTTATTGTAGCGCTTGTTTTGCAGACGTAATGGCACTTAAACTAAAACAGAGGAAAGAGGAAGTTAAGTGCGTTCAACCTGCATCTGCTCTGTGTGTGTGTGTGTGTGTGTGGGCAGTTATTTGCATTAAATCCGTTTAGAGCTCTTGTCTGTGCGGCCTTCACTGGCACAAAATGCACTCGTCCAAAACAACCTTGCCAGAGAACTGAGTGACGCAACCCCCCCACACTTTTTTTTTATAATTATTGATGTTTATGCCTGCGAGCATGAACACACACACACACACACACACACACACTTCCATGTGACCCCCTAACCTGGCACCACCTACGTAATTACTGCATCAGAGGCAGTGAAATTCCTGCAGGTTATTTTGGAGAAACAGGAGTAATTATCACGCCATTACAGCGATGCTTTCAATTACGCCTCGATCAAATGTCTCCCGGCTCAATATTTAAGGTGTTTTTTTCACATGGTTTCCCTAAAGCATGGAGACATGTTAGTGTTTCAATTTAAGACAGAGAGGATTAAACAGCCCCGCTCTCTAAAATGGAAATGCGGGGCCTACACGCGTTCACGCCGTGTATTAATTATGGATTAATTTGCATGTAGCGCGTTATAATTAAGAAGAAACAAAATCAGACAGCTTTTAAATAAAAGTGTGACTAGTTCAAATGAGGCAGTTTGTGGTTCGCCCGCGTGCACGTGCATCTTAAAAGAGAGAGAGAGAGAGAGAGGGGGGGGAGGGAGGGAGAGAAATGACTGCGTGTTAAACCGAGACAAAATGCACTAGAGTGGAGGAATAAATATGACTTAACGGATCTTTATTGGATGAACATGTATGTAAGAGTGGTCGCCTTAAAGATACATTCAACATCTCACTGTCATTTTGGAGCTTTCAATCCACATTTCCTCTCCAAAAAGAAAAAAAGAAAAATGATTTTTTTGACTCCAATATCAAGCCAAGTGCTGCGGTTCAAACATGTCCAATAAGCACGACAATGCCCAAGAGAAGAGGCCTGCTTTGAAACTGTAGAGGCTAGAATAATAATAATAATAATAATAATAATAATGATAATAATAATAATAATAATAATAATAATTAGAATTATAATATCTGGAAAACAGAGTGTCCTGGACGGATGGCCAGAATAGTTCTGCATCTGTATTTTTATAGGTTTCCCAAGACATTTCAAATAGCCAAAACATTTTCTCTCCAGAGTAAAACAACAAATATAAAAGCTGAACTTTATGGCCAATTTGTTCTCTTTGGAATATTTGGAAAGATTTACATACAGTTGTTTTTTTTTCGTTTTTTTTCTCCCAAAGTGGTAATAAACAATTTAAAATTCAGAAAAAACACCAACTAAACATGGTCACTGTAACTGACCCAAATACATATTTACATATTTCAGCTCCTTAACGCAGCTGACTAAAAATCTCTGTCATCCTAAAATAACACATTTTCAGAAATAAAAACTATACAGGATTTGATTGGGTTTGGAGGTAAAGAGGGCACTGCAGGCCAGTTCCTGTCCGTGCACCAGAGGGGAACATATTCCTCCCATCCAGAAGCTGGTGGTCAAAGGAGTTTGGTTGAAATTACTTAATTTTGTTGTGTTCTGAAAAACAGTTTGGTTTTGTTGAGCTCATCCAAGAGGCGGCTTCTTAAAAACCTTATTCTTCATCAACAGGAAACGGCTCCTGATGTTCTCTTCACAGGAATCAAGGGGCAGCTTCTCTTCCTTTTTTTTCATTTGTTGATTTTTTTTAAAAAAGAGAACAAGAGGGAGAAAAACAAAGTCCAATTGCAGAGCACTCCTGTTGCTATCTTGTCATTTTATGTTTCATAAACTCTTTCTGTCTTTAAAAAAAAACAAAACAAGCGACACACTAATCTGGGAAATAAAAGAAGAGGGAGCAGGCGAGCAGGGAGGGAAGAAAAGAAAAGCTGGATCACAAGACTTGGAACCTCCAGGAGGCCTGGTCTTTGTAGTCCAAGCAGTCTGTGGCGTTAAAGTTGAGCTTCCACGAGGAGGCTGCAGTCTGCTCTTTGTAATCCAGGCAGTCAGACGAGTTGAAGGCCAAGCCGGAACCGCCGTACGCCTGGTGGTGGTGGTGATGGTGGTGGTGGCCCGACGACTGGCTGATGTGGTGGTGCGGGTGTCCCGACATGGAGGACGCCGTCATGGGGCTGAGCTGGTGGGGGTGGTGGTGGGAGTGCATGGGGGCTAGGTAGGATCCGCAGTCCACGCCGCTGAAGTAAGAGCTGGACGGGGTGGGGTAACCCTGACCGTAGCCTGGTGTCTGGTTGTAGGACATGGGGTAGGAAGTGGCGGCAGCGGCCGAGCCGGACATCGAGCGTTGCATACAGGACGCGTTGGATGGAGGTCCGGGCTCGGGAAGTGGGGCCACAGCGGGAGCAGGGGCGTTTCCAGGGGAGATAGCGGGGCTCCAGATGGAGGAGACGGTACTGATGGAGGTAGAGGTGCTGCTGAGCGCCACTGGGCCTGTGTGATTGGTGGAGGACGATGAAGAAGAGGACGAGCCGGTGCTGGACACAGCGGGAGGCGTGAACTGGCCACTGCTCTCTGACCCCGTGCTCTCCCGGGCCGGTGAAGACTTCTTCTTGGGCGGCCTGGCTTTGGCACTACTGCCACTCTGTTGCTGCTGGCGACACTTGGCCCTCCGGTTCTTGAACCACACCTAGAAAGCAAGGACAGCAGCCAGGAGTTAGCACGCATTCAACAACCTCACCATTTCATAAAAAAAAAAAAAAAAGGAAAAAAGAGAGAGACACTGCCTGCCAGGCCATGCTGAGAGTACATTATGGAAGAAAATTGGGGGTTATTAACCATCAAGGTTCATTTCCACCCCGGCCCCCTGGCTCAGACCAGCCATGGGTCGAATTTCATACCTGGTAGACGGCTCTAAGATAACAGGCTATTGGGTTTCACCACACAGTGGGGTAACTCTAGAGCACCAAGAGGGTAGGATCATGTAGAGCATTTTGTTTCACACACACATTCTGAGAATAACTCAAATTGTGTGTGAGAGAAGGAGCGAGAGGCCTGCCTCGGTTTCCCTCGAATGCTTTTCAAGAGTAGCATTTGTTCAACACTGTTGTACAGCGCCGAGTTATATGGTGGAGTGTTTGCAGGGATTGTCCAGACCTCTTCCTTAGACATCCCATATTTCAGATCAGATTACAGCAGACCTTTAGACTTCATCAAATATTCATGAAATCATCACGTGAATCTGTTTATAAATATACGTTTTTTGTGTGGAAAATGTGTCACTATGTAAAAACTGTCTGTGAGATACGGAAGTGACTGATGAAGACCACATTAACCAGAGAACACAATTAATCAACAGCAGTGCAAAATAGGGAGGAATATAATCTAATAAATAATAAACTAATACAGGACAATCTCTGTCTTGTGTCTGTATAATTTAAACCAGCTATATTTTCACCATAATCCATCAAATTCAATACATATCTTGGCTGTTGTCCTTTTTGATCAAATCAATCAATCACTCGATCAATAAATAACCAAAGTAATCCATGTAACTTTCTTGCATAGCTAAATATAACATTTCCTATATAAAACACTATTTATATTAAATATATTATATTAACAGCCTAATTAATTTTGTATTGTTTATATTACGTTTGTATTAGCCAGCTAAAGCTAACCTTGTTTTATAGCATATGGTATAAACTCCAAACCGGAAGCTAACACTAAATACATAAAATCTTCGATCGACTAAATGGCTAAAACAGTTAATTACTACAATTGAAAGATAATTAAGCGAAACAGGCTTCACGAAAACAACCGTGGAAAGAAGCGGCCTCTTTTGAAGTGAATTATGTAGCTTGGATATGGTCCGTGTTCACACACACGCGCACGCACACGCACGCACACACACACACACACACAGAGACAGGTCATTAATGTCAGCTGCGTCATCATGCTTCACCTGGACTCTGGACTCGGGCAGGTTGATTTTCAGCGCCACCTCCTCCCGCATGAAGATGTCCGGGTAGCGGGTCTTGGCGAACAGAGCCTCCAGGACGTCGAGCTGGGAGCGGGTGAAGGTGGTTCGCTCCCGCCGCTGTTTCCTGGGAGTCGCTGCGAGGAATAATCACACAACACCGGGGAACCGTTAATGACTTTTCAAAATAAAACTCAGTGGCAGAAAAATAAAACATGCATTTTTGTTCTTTAAACGTTTTTGTAAATTATTATCCAATTATTAAAGCAAAAAATAAATCTCACTGTTTTGTTTTATATGTATTCTACAACAAACTGTATTTTATTATAAAAAGGTACCTCTTTAAAAATAAATCCTTCACACGCACTTTCACACTTTCAGGCCATGGTCACAAGAGACACTGTAAAAAAATCTCCCTAATTTAATGGTTTAAAAGAGGAGAATCCTCATGTATGTTGTTGACATGTTTGTATATATAAGGGAAGTGTTAAGAAGACTTCAATACAATTGTATTATGTGGATTTGAGTGGACTGAGAACAGTGTGTGTGTGTGTGTGTGTGTACCTGGATATCCCACTGACGGGTGCAGCAGGTCCATGGCAGCGCCGCTCAGCCCCAGGCCGTTGACGCCGTATGGGGGCTGTTTGAGGTAGGACATCATGCTACAGGCGGTCACAGCTCCACCCAGCTCAGGCCAGTGGTTCGGTTTCCCTCGATGCTGCAGTTTGACGGGACAGGAGAGCGATCCAAGTCACTGTCACACGGAGGAAGAGAGAAAATGGTGTCAACATTTTACGCACAGAAAAAAAAAACATTAACCTTAACAGCAGGGTCAAAAACTCAATGTTTTTATTCCTATATTTGCCAACTGGGGACATTATAGCACAAGGCAAATAAATGAATAAATAAATAAACAGACTCTATGAGTCACTTTGCACTACAACAACACACTGTAATTATTTATATAAGACCAAATAGAAGCATTAATTAAAGCACCACAGGAGCAAGTGATCGTTTTAAAGCAGGGACGCGTTTAAATCCCTTCAGGAATATTGGATTTTTGTTGAGAGGATAACTGAGGTCAAACGGCTGCAAAAAATAAATAAAAAATCCCCTGCTGCAACTCAAAACCACAGCGGAGGAAAAATAAGTTTAATCACCAACACAAACCAGAATAATGTCATTAGATAAAAGAGAAAATATAGAGAACAAACCAAACCACCCACTGTTTTAATGGAAACTGATCAACTGATCAACTGATCACATACTGCTCGATCTATATACTTAAAAAATACACTTTTTAAAATATATTCTAACAGACGCTTTTATGCTTTTCACTGCGAACATTTTAGTGTGTTGTGAACAGTATATCTTAAACAATAATGAGTCTAACATTTCAATCACAAACAAATCTATTAGGCGAATAAATGTTATAAAAAGGAAACCAAACTAAAATAGTTATTGTTTTTAACACGTGAACTGGAAGAAAAGCAAAAATGGTGGAAGATGTTTAAATGTAGTGTTGTTCTTAATTATAAACCGCACTCGTGTACTTTTTGTAATATTTTTAATAAAGTAAACACGTGTGAACTTAAAACTCCTGAGTTAAATATGTGTGTGTGTGTGTTTGAGGGCCTACACACACACACACAGTCACACACACACACAGAGTAAAAAACTGGATTATATGGTGGTGGTTTGATGATCATTAAAAATCACAGCTGTGTTTGTGTGAACTCTTTCTGTTTCTGCTCCGTCTGTTTGTTTCGGCTCAAACTTCATTGTGAATTTTGATCATAACGAGGTTCATTTATGAGAATAACTGAATCAGCGCAAGAATAAACAACGAAATAAACAGTGTTATCTGGCACTTTTATTACTACATTTATTCCTTAAACCTGGGAATAATCTGAGGAGTGGACTTTACCGGATAATCTCATTTTAATAAAGTAAGACTGTATCACCGCAACAACACTTCTCACTTTATTTTTTAAAGCGTTTGGAAAAAAGTAAATAAACCAAACTTCATTGAAAAAAAGTGTACATTATTTATTCACGTTTGGATTTTCAGCAGATTAAAAAAACTTAAAAAAATAATAATACGTTTCCTCAAGGACATCAATGATTTTCATTTAATTCCGTCGATTTAAAAAAACTGTGTAGCCGTTTTGATTTAAGACTGTAACGCTTTAAAAGATATCTGCAAATAAATAATACACATTTGTTAACTAAACAAGTCATATTAAAACACCTTTTTCTGCAAGTTTAGTCATTTAAAAAAAAAACCTGACAATTCTACCAATTATTAACAATAAAATCAGGAGAAGTGTGAGGGTGTAGAATCACTATCAGCAGGATAAATCGCAGCTCTGCAGCTCCTGCAGCGTGAATTAAATTAGTGAGTGTGAAGGAGACATTACTTTAACAATGAGCTCCTAAATGACCAAACCAAACCTTAACTGACCAAACGTGTATTGAGCTCGTGCTTGTTTGCAGCAGCAGTGAACAGTGAAGAGTGAAGAGTGAACGCTGCGAGTTCTCGGTGCAAATGAACTCAATTAGAATTTAGATGAGACCTCCGGGGAGAGAGCGCGTCTCTTATCAGCAAAATAAATTAACAAAAACCAAAACACGCCACTCCAATTATCTACCAAGTGCTTCACACGTTTTAATGGCCACTTGCTTCCATTAAAATAAGAAGAGAGAAACTGGCAGCGGTGAATGAATTTGTGAAGTGAAATCTGAAAATTATCTGGAACAACTTTCCTGAATTATTTCAGCTCGCACTCAAAGTCCTGCGCGCGGCCGCTTAATTGATAAAAAAAAAAATCATAAAGAAAAAATATTCCCACAAATTGAAATGTAATGGAAATGAGTCGCAGAGACGCTGCGTAAAACACATTGGAACTGTTTGACTTGTTGTAAACGCGTGGAAAAACGACTCGCGTGTGGGTTTTTAACACTAAACCTGCTTCATGTGAGTGACCTGAGTTCGGCTGCGCGCAGAAACAAGTAAAAGGGAGTGTAGTGTGGAATTAGAGGAAGTGAAGAGACAGAAAGTTTACCTTGTTTTTCTCCTTCCCTTCTCCCGGAGTCTCCGGCCTCACGGGCAGCAGTGAAAATATCCAGCAGCAGCAGCAGCAGCAGCAGCAGCAGGAAGTCTGCGGGGCACAACAGCAGCGGCAGCGGCAGCAGCAGCAGTGGAGAGGCTCAAAAACAAACAGCAGTGTTCAAATGGAGCAGCATCACGCACACAGAGAGACAGAAACACGCAGGCAGCAGGTCACCGTCACCGGCGCACGGGCGTCAGCGCGTCCTCGCTGCGGTTCCGGGTGTTTTTTTACAGCCAAATAAATCAGACTCATTTGCTTTCAGGGGGTTTGTCGCTGTCTGTCAGAGTGTTAAGGTGATTTCTAATGGAGACGGATGGAGATTGATCACCTTCTCTCCGCCCCGCGACTCTATGTGCGGAGGACACCTGCAGATCCGCCTCCCGCAGCCAATCCCCGCGCGTCGCCGCGCTGACGGACGGCGCGCGCGGCCTATAGGCGCTCAGAGGCAGCAGCGGGAGCCCACGCCCACTCACCCACACTCCCACTCCTCCTCCTCCTCCTCCTCTCTGGTCCCGAGACCAGACAAACCACACAGTAAACTAAAAAAGAAAAAAAAAATGTCGGAAATGTTTCTCAGGCCTGCAGGAGAAAAAAAACACTGCTGCAGGCGCAAAGAAGAAATGACACATTTTCACACTTTTAAATTGTATATTATTCATATTATTATTATTTAGATGATTTAGATGATTTAGAAGAACAGGACGTGATGGTGGCATCACTGGAGCGACCAACAGGAGAACTGTAGTCTCACCGAAAAGTAAATGTGCGGACTCTTTCTCTAACTCTACACTTGATTTCCGTCTCGGTAAAACTGCACGAGGCTTCAAAGTGACGCTGTATTTGCTCGAAAAAGACAAATCACTAGTCACAGCGGATTATTAGTCAGACCTCTGGATTATTTCAGTAACGAAATCGAGAAAAATATCATAAGTTTTTTATTTATCTAAAGGTTTATTTTTTAAAAACAGACACAGAGCTGCGCGTTTGTTAAACAACAGCAGTGAACACATTTGCGCGAGGCCTCAAAGACACACTGAGTGAATGTTGACTGTTTCTGACGAAGTGTGTGGGATTTAAAATAATACTACTAATAATAATAAAAAGAAAATGAAATAAAAAATACTTTTAAAAAGGATAAAATACGTTAAATGTAATCATTCTGATTTATTCTGTGATATAAACCCCACTCACTCACACACTCACACACACACACACACTATAGTCTCATGAATATTAATGAGCTCTAATCCCCATTTAGAATTACATTTGAGGATGGTTGACGTAAAGTTGAACAGGGGCTCAGAGGAAAGAGAAGAAAGTGCAGCAGAAGCTGCTGCGGACACGGAATCAAACCCTGCACCATTTTCTCTTCGTGTGTTTTTTTTAATGAAACAGTCACACACTGAATTCACAGCGCGCGCGCGCGCTTGTGTGTGTGTGTGTGAACGCAAAAAACACCAACTTCTTGGAGATGAGGCCTAAACCAAGCTGAAAGAGAGCTAATGTTCAGTGTGTGTGTGTGTGTTGGGGGGGGGGGATATCAAAGTGGGGGCAGATGGGACTTTAAACTCATGGAGGACAGAGGGACAGAACATTCTGACAGACAACTTACATCAGTGATGTTGGAGGCTGTGAGTGGAGGCCGCGCATTACACACCAAAACACACGTACACGCACCTTAGGAATAAGTAAGTAAGCAAACCGGTGCTTTTACGCACAAACAAAATCAGACTAAAATGGTGACAGTGATTGTGGTGGAGTGTGAGAACGAAGTGAGAAGAAACAGAAGAAGAAGAAGTTAGTGTTTTTTTATTCCTCGGGTTAATTGGTGTGGGTCTGTGTTGCCTTCACGTCATTTACTGGAGGTCAAACTCCTTTTTACGCACCGTTTTATTTCCACCACATCACAAGTCTGACGGAAATGCCACCACCACCCCTCCTCCACACACACACACACACACGGTTAGATTATGCAAAAAGGCCATTCAACAAATATGCTCCTCACAAACACAATAGAGTCACTTTTTCTAACATGTCTCCTACATTTCTAGTTTCTCTCTCTCCCTCTCTCTCTCCTCTCCTCAAGATGTGAGTAAGAGCCTGAGATAAAGCCCTGAACAAGTATCCAGTGATCAAGTTGCACCAACCTTTTGTAATAAGAGTATTTTGTCTAATCCCAAATTGCAGTTGAATTTTCTTAATGCTGAGCTGGTAAAGCCTGGGATTAGAGAGGAGAGGAAAAGAGAGGAGAGGAGGAGAGGAGGGGGAAAGTTTCGTCCCTTCAGTCGGCAGGATTGGAAGCGGGGATCTGCGGGGATGTTGTCGGTGCTTATTAAAACCATGATGCATAAAACACAGAGATGTAGGAGCCGCGGAGCTGCACGCGGACACCGGGGCTCCCTCAGGTGCAGCTTTCTCCCTCCTCTCTGTTTGGACACTGACAGCAGCATGCAGAGGCGGCGGCGGCGGCGCGAGGCCGCGCGGCTCTCCGCACCTGTGAGGGGAGGCCAGGAGACATGTTTTCTGCTGCAGGAGCCTCAGCTGCAGAGCCGCACCGAGCCGAGCCGAGCTGAGCCGAGCCGAGCTGAGCCACCGCCGCGTGGCTGAGTGACTCTAAATGTTTTTCACCAGCAACTTTAGAAAAACCAGTGATCCAACAGAAGGTAAGACTGATTCTCTTTCGTTTTATTTCACTCCTTATAAAATAAAGCACCGAAAAAAGCTTTTAATATTTTTAGTAAACAACTTTAATAATTTATTTTAGTTTTTTAACCGAAGCTAGACGAAGACAATCACTGAAACGGGAGCAAACTTTCCAAAAACCTTTAGAAATAAAAGTGGAGTTTTACGCACGAACCAACTTTTAAAACGAGAGCAAATATTATATTTATTCAAATCTCATCTGGAGGTGACACGTGACGTGGACAATCTTTACAGTCTCCACACACACACACACACACGCACACAGTCGACGCCGAGCAAAACGCTCGCTTTATTCTCCAGTTTTCGGCTTAAACGAACACAAAGTAAAGCACGAGCGCCTCGGGGGACGTGTACTGCGTAACGCGCGCGCATACAGACCCGCGCAGAGAAGAAAAGCATCCGCAAATTAATTTTAATGTATTACAAAGGCCGAGGAGGACGTCTGCTGTCACAAGCCATTTCCCTGCTTTAATCAGGAGCAGGAGGAGAGAGAGAGGGAGAGACAGAGAGAGAGAGGGAGAGGGAGAGGGGGGGAGAGAGAGGACAGAGGCTGCCTGCAGCGATGGAGACGAACCTCAAACCTCTGCCTCCTTTTTAAACACAGGGACAGTTTTTGTTTGTTTTATTCTGACTTCAGCGCGCGTCCAAGCAAAGTACAGTGGATTTTGTTTGTTATTTTTTTCTAAAAAAACAAAAACAATCTTTTAAAATATGTTACATCGATAATTCACATTTGTGTCCTAACCGAGTTTCTCCAGCGCGCACAGAATCGCCTCCAAGGAAGGAGAGAGAAAAAAAACAGCTTTAGGAACAAAGTGATTTTTCTAATCCTCCTCAGAGGAACCTGCTCCGCGTCGACCCCAAACAAAAAAAAACAACGCAAGGCCAAATTTGAATTTCTAAGTCACAGTGGAAAAGAGCAGAGCACAATAACACACAGACCGCGGCCAAATAACTTTTTACCGTGTGAAAGGAAAATAGAGTGAATGTCAGGAAAGTGATCGCAAGTAAAATAATATAATAATAATTAAAAAAAATAAATAAAGAAATAATAAGAACAGATATTATTCCATTTAAGATGTGAGGAGATAAAGACGAGCAGCTGCTTTCACACACACACACACACACACTGACACTCTGCTGCTTTGTGGAGTATGAAATCATGAGGACTTTATTATTTGAAGAACTTGGGTTATGACACTGGAATAAATAAACAGATCAAATGTTCACACAGCAGAGTGGAGCTCTAACGTGGAAGCAAAGTTCTCTTCTTCACATACAATAAATACAGAAACCAACAAAAACAAAAAGGTTGATGCAGCAAAACGCACATGAACTGTGATGTAGATTCAGGAACAAGCAGCTTAAAAGACAAACGACAATAAATAATATATATATATATGTATGTACTCTTTTTTTTTGTTTTTGACTGCATGACAAATAAAAGATGAGTTTTTGAAGCTGTTGGTTTGAGCAGTGATAGAAATATACAACACATGATTTATTTTTATTTTTTTTTAAACATCTTTCTTTTGGTAAACTGCTTTCAAGCCAAGACAATAATAAAAAAAAGCAATAGGAAAGTTTAGAATTAAGTAAGATTTAGGAACCATAGTGTGCCCCCGCCCCCTTTACCCCGTTAAGATATTTTACAAGTAAAAACCTTTAAGAGAAGGAATTAAAAGATACAGTCAAGTAATGAAGTAGCTTGAAGAGACTGATGTTATTATTATTTTCCTTTAAAAGTCCAACTGAGACGTCAGCCTCGACGTGATGAACACACACGAAAATTAACTAAACACCCAGTTGTTACTGCTGTACCTCAAAGTGACTGCTCTCCATGTTCACACAGAGCCACAGTGTCAGTACACACACACACACACTGTACAGTCTGCTCTCGTCTCAGATTCATATTACATACAGGTACCATCCATGGTAAAGCAAAGGAGAATTAAAATAATAACAATAATAATAGAAAAGTTTACCTTTTTAATTCAGCCGAGTCTCTGTATTTCATGTGACTGAAACAACCAGATAAATTGGAATTGATTGAAATATCTAAACGCTGCTATTAAATAATATAAATCATGATATAATAATAATAGTGATAATAATTATACATTTCTTTTATCGGCTACATTTGTTGTTTGTGTTTCTCTGATGTGACGATCACTGAAGCACACACTTCTCCTCTTTCTTGGCCATCTTGCCTTTGTTCTGCTCCAACGTTCTCTCCAGGTGCTCGTCCTCCTCCTCGGCCCTGCGGAGGTCAAAGGGTACAAAGTCAGATGTGTCGGTGCGAGCAACGGGAGGAGAAGGAGGTGGAGGGCGTGTGTGTGTGTGTGTGTGTGTGAGAACAGGTAACACAGTTTGGCACCACGGGAATCGGCGCCTCTGCCACATGTGGCGTGGCCCAGCGCCAGGGGCCGAGCTTTGACTTTTCACCAACCTGGCGCCCTGTTGGCGGACGACTGTGTCAATATGAGATCCCGCCCATGCAGGTGAGCCACTGCTGCTGCAGCGCAGCGCGAGTGCAGGCGGGCTGGAATGCGACCTGCCCTGCAATGTGTTTCTCGCTATACTGCATCTACAGTTTCTAAGGAACCTCTGGAAATGTAAAGACAGGCAGCAGACGCTCGCACAGACTCAGCAGTGGGAGGTTTGGACTTTCACACAGACATTAGCAGGTTTACTGGGGGTGTTTGAACCTGAGTGAAGCCGCTCAAGAAGGTGATAAACACAACATTTCAACCACCATCAAAAACCACCACAGGCTCAGTGATAATGTACAGTGGTTACGCTGTAGCAGTAAATGTAAAAACTTACATTTGCTTAAACTTAACATTCAAGGCTGAAAATGACTGAATACATGTCATAGTGTTGCAACAGAAATGATGCAGGAATTTGCTTCACTGACAGAAATAAATGAGATGAAGAAGAAACGAGCATGTTCACCCAGGTCTTGTGTTTTCAAAAATTGTGTATTGTGTATTGTGTGTTTGTTTGTAGGTAACTCACTGCTTCTCCTGGGCGTCCAGGTCTCTGACCAGAGCGTCCCGCTTGTTGACCAGTATGACCAGCTCATCCAGCAGCAGCTGCTCTCGTCTCTTCTGGGCCTCGGTCTTCTGCCAGTCTGCAAAAACACAACCAGAGGAACAGAGTCCATCAGAGCAGGACACACTCAGGACAAACCTTCACAGGTGTCTTGCCATGGATTTTTTTTTTAAAAACCTCCTGAACCTGGTGAACATGTGACGTTTGAACATTGACATGAACAGACGTCGAGATGACATTTTTCCAGGGATTGACACGTTCCTCCTGATCTGTAATGAAGCTTCTGTCGTTTTAAAAATCCATGTCAAACAAATGCCATCTTTTTTTTTTATCTTCTCAACAAAAATATAAATGGAAACACTTTTGTTTTTGCTCCAATTTCTCAAACGTATGGACGACGTCTCCTCCTGAAGACACGACACAGAGTCTCCGGTCAAACCCTTCAGAAGATTCAGTGGGAGTTTATTTTCTTATCAATCTGCTGGAGCAGTGTGAACACACTCCATCAGGTTGTCTGTGTGTGAACGCAGTGATGATGTGTCGACCTGAGCAAACACACTTGAAGGACATTGTCATGTTAATGTGCTGGGACACATGGACAATTTCTTTCCCACAGGTAAAAAAAAAAGATTATTGAGACCTTCATTATCATTTCAAGAAGACAAATAGTTGTGATGTTTATAAAAAAAACGTGTTAAAGGCAGTAGCGTACCGTGGGGTTTCAGTCAGGGCCTTCAGTAAAAAAAACAAAAAAAAAAAACACGCACAAACACAACCACATACAAAACACACTATTATGCACTATATTCATGAGACAGTTGATCTGCAACAACCATAGAGCACACGCACACCACTGTGCATCTATAGGCTACTGCATCATTACCACCACATCTTCCGTTATGTCACTCAGCAACCGCAATTTCACAAGCCACTATATGACACAAAAACAAGCTTCCACATAAGCAAAGTGTCAGGTACATGGGGAACAAGTCCACGGCACTATTTATGATCAACAGTTTTGTCCTCACCACTTCTAAATTTTTTTTATAAATTTATCATTAACACTCAAACTACCGTAAATGATGTACCTCTTCCTCTACCTCAAACGTCGTGATGACAACAGCAGGGGCTAGCACCAGACACATCGCTGGGCCTGGCGCGTTCTGTCACTATGCATCAAAAAAAAATAGTAACAGTAATAATAATAATAAAAAAATACTTTTTTGATATTGCCAGGAGAGAAGGCCCTGCTGGCCCTGACAGCCCACCACTGGTTAAAGGAAATCCATGTTTCTGGCAAACATTTAAATACAAACAAACGTCGACAACAAACTGCGTTTTATTAAGTAAAAGTCTCTTTATACGACGTTTCCTGTTGATATCTGAACCAGCCGTCGTCTATTTCTATTAATTACAATAATTAAAGCTCCACAGACTCATCCGGGTTTATAAAATAAACATGTAAACATCCCCCTCAGAGCCAAACACAGACAAACAGTTTGTTGTAAACAAACAGGTGAACCCCTCACTCTCTCTCTCTCAGTTCTCCAGGGTCTTTGCAGGAAGGGGCCCCACAGGCTCCAGGTGGGACCCCTAGCCAAATCCCCTCAGTCTCTCAGTCTCTGGAGGGAGCAGTGTGTGTGTGTGTGTGTGTGTGTGTGTGTGTGTGTGTGTGTGTGTGTGTGTGTGTGTGTGTGTGTGTGTGTATGTGTGTGTATGTGTGTGTGTGCACACACACAGGAGAGCACTCGCCCCCCCTGGGGCTCAAATATCCGCCTGGTGCCCTCGCCTCCACGTTCAGCCGACCCCAGGAGCTCTGCTCCCTCCCTCATCCCAAACCTCACCTCTGCTCTCACACGTTTAGAAGCACTGGTTCTAAACTCAACTAAATTTAGCAATTTGAACATAGTTCAGTCCAGTTGTGACGATCCGCTTCGGGATGTATGACAAGGACGAGGACACACATTCTAACCCAGAGTCAAAACTAAAGATCAAACTGTGTTTCTTATAATCTTAAAATTTGACTGGGATTATTTTAAGTCAAGTTTGGTTGTGTTTTGTGTGCGTCCTACAGTGTGTCCTTGTTTATTGTGTTATTAAGCATTTGTATGGTTTTTATTCTGCCAGCTGCAAAACTAATTCCCCCTAGAAGGACAATAAAGCTCTGAATTTAACGACTTCAATAACAACAGAGTGTATATCTTCTTTAGACATTAAACAAAGGATATATTTGTGTTAAGGATATTTGTTGTAGTGACACGTATCATCATGATAATTCTCAATATCAACTGCTTTGAAAACGTCAGTATCATCAGGTCACCTGCATCACGCTCAAGCTTCCTGCCGCTGCAACTAAATGCACATGAACAAACTCATCTGTGCACCGCAACAGAAACTGTGAGGATTTTTATTGTCCTACAGCGACAGGACGTCTCCCGCTCCTCGTCCTCGGCTCAGTGTGAGAACGTGTCCCTGGAAAAATCTTATCTGTTCCATCCCAGAGAGAATTCAAACACAGCTGAGCCGTGTGCAACTTCACACCTCTATCAATATTTAACCGTCTATTGATTCATGAATGAAAGGAAAGTTGAAAAATGTCAGCACCAAAATAAGTGTGGCTTTATTAAAAATAAATACCCGCCCCCCCCCTCATTGAGTCAAATTGCAGCAGTAAGACTGTGTGTGTGTGTGTGTGTGTCACGCTGGGCCCAGTGTGTTTGTCCTGAAAGGTCTATGCTCTCTTCATTGGCCTCGTCCGTCCCTTTGAAGTCGACCACAGAGCGAAATGAACACAGTCCCAATATTTGGCTCTCTACGTTCCTCTCTTCCTTTCTTTCTCCCGCTCCCTTCTTCTCTTTTTTTTCTCCACAGAAAAGCAAATTTACTCTGGTCTCCTCAGGAGGAGGAGGAGGAGGGTCAGAGACATACTTCTGAACAGACATGCATGTTCAAGCCGTGTTTCCTCCCCCCCCCTTTTTTTTTTTTAAAGAACAAATGATTGGTGAGAAAATAAACAGCTTGTCGAGTCATCACGTGAGTCATCGTTTGTGAGACAGGATTGTGCGTCTGTATCTGCCATGACTCTCTTTCCCACAATCCTTTCTCAACAAGGACGGCCCACAAGAGGCGGGAACGAGAGGACGAGTTAAAAAACAAAACAACAACTCTTGCCACAAAAACACAGCGAGGTACATAAAATATGTCCTCCTTCTCCTCCACACTACATCTCAACCAAATCCTGCTTGACCCAGCCAGAGGAGGAGAAGGGAGTAGTGGGGTGGGTGGGGGGGGGGGCATGGCTGTCAATCACATGTCACAGAGTCCCGCCTCCCTCATTAGGAAGGTAAACAATAAAGAGGGACGATGCGAGACGTGACCAGGCAACACCAGAGCAGAGCAGGCTGGGTAACCAGACACCCGAGAACAAACAAAACACCCTGCAGCCACTCCAGCAGAACCCCCCCCCCCCCCATGTAAGCCCCGCCTCCCCCATAAGGAGGAGAGAGAGAGAGAAGAGTTGCATTCAACTCACACGGTGGGTGTGTATTCAGATAAGCCTCTCCGTGCAGGCCGATGGTAACCATGTGAGTCTGCACAAGGCACACAAGAATGCGCTGGTTCAAATCCCCATGAACCCCTCCCTGCCCGCTCTCTCTCTCTCTCTCTCTCTCTCTCTCTCTCTCTCTCTCCAACGCTAAATTTATTCAAGAGACGAACCAAAACTGGTCCAAAGTGAGCAGACGCACTCTCACACACATCTCTCTGTGTGTGTGTGTGTCTCACACGTCGTGTCAGGATGTGACATCAGACTTCCAACAGCTTCATGAGTTCAGAGACAACTTTTTTCCAGGACATGTGCGACTACAAACAAACAAACACAGGTCCATAAACTTAAAGTGTTTTTTCCATCCTCATCCTCATCCTCCTCCTCCTCCTCCTCCTCCTCTCTTCTTCTGGTGTCAAAGGTCTGAAAAAGCTGGTTTTGGCCACTGTCCAAGTGGTGTCAAGAGACACAAAGTGTCACCAGAGGAGGAGAAAGAACAGAGCTGAGAAAATACCAGGAAAATGTCTGGAGGTTAATCCTTCAGTCTTGTGTGCACGTTAATGAATGGAACATAAAAGTTTGCTTGTTGGAATTTTTCATTAAAGGCTCAACGATCTACTACTGACCATGTCTAGTCATATTTTCTTATTTTTGATAAATAAATATGACAAAAACATGAATTGACATTAGCTCTGAGCTGGAGGTGAACATATTTTCTCCCTCTGTGTCACAGAGCTCATTATTTTGGACTAAAAATGATTAAAAGCTGACCTGCACTGGGTGACACGATGACTTAATCCCACAAACATAGTATTGAACTTTCTCTGTATCACCTGATGTTGTCAGTGGATATCAATTTTTGGTACCTAAGGAAACGTTATCTCATCAGCATCAGTGAGCCAAAAATCATGCAGAATGCTGTTTGACCTCACAATGGAGAAGAGAAGACAACACTTACTGTGTATGTGTGTGTTGTGTTGTGTTTTGAGATCTTAAGTACACGGAGTAAATATGAGAGCAGAAATTGACTCCGTGTTCAAAGAACTGTATTATGTGTTATGTCATTTTTTGCTTAAAAACATATCTAATAGGTATAAAAAAATGATTTGTATCACATCCAGTAATCAATACTCGATTAAAACATTTTTAACAAACACTCGTCCCTACACATACATTAACCTGCTGCCAGAAAGAAACTCACAACAGCACCGATGTGCATTAATCTGTGGCTGAAAGTAGTTTTTAGACTTGACTGACAAGTGTTTACCTGGTTTTACAGATGTGTGTCCTCTGAGAATCATTTCTGCTCGAGGCAGAGAGCCTTTGTAAACACATGTGAGGTGAGGACTGATGCATTATTTTGATAATTACACAGGATAATCAGCACTGTAATCTAATAACTCCATGTCCAGCTGAGGGTATACAGTACCTCGACTCCCAATCACATTATCTGGGCGCGTTAGTCTGACTTGGAGAAATTTAATTTAGTTGTTCCTAATGTCATGTACTGACTGATCCACAAATCTGCTGTGCCATATGTTACAATAACCAGCATGTAATGTCATGTTAGCTACACCACAGGGGGGGGCGGGGCTACTTGTATTGCTAAATCCTGGCCAACATATGAAGTTACAGCTGCTGCAGAGGACATGAGCAAATATTTCTGTGCACGTAAACTAAGACACATTATCTTCAGCACACAACACAGCTAGATAAACAAATAAACATTTACTACTAGAGGCCACCAAAAAACTTAAGTCCGACAACTTGTAGAACAAAGTTATTTGGTATCAGCGGTTCCAGTCAACTAGCAATCCTGAAAGAGTTGGCAACATCATCAAAAGTCGCCCATGTGATAGGATTCCACAGTG
The DNA here is from genome assembly GCF_958295425.1 of Solea solea. Classification (NCBI taxonomy): domain Eukaryota; kingdom Metazoa; phylum Chordata; class Actinopteri; order Pleuronectiformes; family Soleidae; genus Solea; species Solea solea. The sequence continues at coordinate 7,045,764 of NC_081148.1, read as the reverse complement.
AACCTAATCAATCAGGGTCTGTAGCGCACTGCCCCGATGTGTTACAAAGCTCAAATAGATTTACAAATGGAAAGAGTGTGTGTGTGTGTGTGTGTGTCAGGGGTGTGGAGAGGGATAAGCTCCTGCATAGGATTACATATTGATTTTGAACATATAAAAAAGCTTATCATATAAAACCGTAACAGGAAAAACTCTGGGACCCGGCTATGCATAAATCCCTTTTAGATGGCGAGAGGGCGTCCACTTTAAAACACACACACACACACACACACACACACACGGAAACGGAGGCCCTTGAACGCAAGCTGAGACACAGTTCTGCTTGTGCATACATAGGTGTGAATGGGTAAGCAGATAAAGAGGCCATAGTGGATCAATTTTGTGGTGAGGAGATGAGAGTGTGGCATACAGATGGCATTTTCCTGCCTGGCATCAAACCAAACAAACAAAAAAAAAGGCTACAGTGAGGTGGTTATCACCGCGCACGCTCAGAAACAACATCACACCATGTCGCACCTCCTCCACCTGTACATTTGATCCGACCATTTTAAAACCATGCTGTCTGAAGAGAGGGAACACCGATCAGTGCACCGGGATTTTTCATTGTGAGTTTATATGACAGTTAAATGTAAATGGTTTATTCCTGGGCCTGACACTGTGGAGCCTCAGACACACTCTCTCCAAATAATCTCGGTCTTAATCTGAAACTTTGACTAAGTTAAGATTCCTTTACTGTCGCTGCACATACAGTACTACAAATAAAATAAACAAAAAATATCACATAAACATAAACAAAAAATATCACATTAAAAGCAGCAGAAGGGGAGATTGTAGAGCTGCTGTGTCTGCACATTACAATATTTGTGAACATGTTTATTTTCCTACTTTTAATTCAGGTTTTATTCATTTTTACTGTTCCCTCTGTTTCTTAAATCACTACATACGTTTAACATTATTACTTTTTTCTGACTGTAACTCTCACTTATTTATCTATTTACAACTGTTTTTGGTTCAGTGGTAAAGTAGTAATGGTTGAATAACTGTAGTAATATAAAATAATAATTGCAAAATAATCTATTTGGGTATATTCCACTACTGCATCGATGCCTTTAAAATGAGTTTTTATCCCTTCAACAAAGAGAGAAATAACACAACACATCACGACACAAAGGTGACTGTGACGACGTGTCGGTGGAGTCATGAGGGGAAAAAGAAATCAAAGGGAAGTTTAAAAGAAATGTGTCCTTCAGCTTCAAAGCTGATTTCTGAGGGATCCTCTCCTCCTGACTCGTCTTTTCCACCTCAAAGCTCTCCGTCATTCTTTCTCCCCTCTCATCCCCTCGCTCCTGTGTCAGTGTGCTACAGCTCAACTCAGCAGAACAAATGAATTAGGAAACCTCACGAGTCATGTTTGTGTCATTTATCTGTTCAGCAGCATGAACAGCTTAACTTATTATCAACATCTAACATGGTTGGTGTCTGTCAACAAACAAAACTTTTTGGCCAGTGTTTTTCTTCAGCACTGAAGTATTTCATCATAATGCTGCTTTATCTCACATTTTTATCATACTCCAATAACTGTGGTGCCTTTTGATTTGGTTATACTAAAATTGTGTTATAATTTAATAATTAAATAACCAGGGTTCACACACCTTTTCTAAGGTCAAATTCAAGCACTTTCAATGCACATTTTCAAGCTTTTTAAGCACCATACAGCTAGGTATCCGTCCGATACTGGTTAAAATCACTGGATCTGATAGACAGATAAAATGTTTTAAATCTGATATAATCCCAAAAAAAACAGTCGGCGTTCAGAGGGAGCGAGGCCCAGAGGGAGCAGTTTCCACTTCAGGCTCTGAAAACTTATTGTTCTTATGAGTGAACTATTTATTCAGTATAACTATATTTGTTGTAAAATAAATACAGTTACTTCAAGCACGTTCCAAACCTGGCAAGCACAACATTAAAATTCAAGCACCTATACATGTATGACCCAGTGACAGAAAGAGACACACTGACACTACAGTATATACGTATATATGTATGTGTGTCTGCACAGAATCAAGACTGTGGCTCAATATGTGGCTGACAGGGAGAAGCAGATAGAGGGTGAGTGGTGTGTGTATCATTTCTGCTATATATTTTTCTCACCAAGGTGTGTGTGTGTGTGTGTGTGTGATGAGGCAGGTGTCTCTCAGTTATTTTCTTCCCTCTGCTCTGACACACATTGCTGTCTCCCTCTCCCTCTCTCTCTCTCCCTCTCTCTGTGTCATCGACTGGCCAACCAAATCACCAATTACTCGCACGCCCACCCATCGCTCAATGGACCTGCCCAAGCACCAAATAAGAGCTGGAGAGATGGACGCCAAACACACACACCTGTAAGATTTAACCACACAGATGCAGAGAGAGACCAACAGATCATCTCTCTTACACACACACACATAGACATGTCTCTTTCCAGCAGCTCAGAACTATCTGTGGCTGCTACAGAAAGGTAGAGCCTGTGAATGTTAAGTGCCTCCCTTAGGGAGAAAAATAAGGCTGACTGATAAGTTAGTCAGCGGCAAATCCAACAAGTCCACATGAAGGCAGAGAGGGGCGAGGTGACATGCCACACGCCACCTCGCTACCTCACCTCTCGCACACTATCTCTGCGCTCGCTCCCACACACACACACACACACACACACACACACACACACACACACACACACACACACACACACAGCTGTAGCCACTCTGACGCACACGTGAAAAAAGAACAGCAGACCAACAAAAATATTGGTGAAATAAAATACACAGACCAACATATTTAAGAGAAAAAGTAAAAGCAATCTTATAATATATAAATCGATAAATATATATAAATAAAATGGACAGATGAAATCAACCTGGCAGCGTCTGCAGCTTCTGCTCGGCTACGCACGTCTGCTTCTCCCGCAACCCCCTCCTGCCTGACCCACCTCCATTCTTGCTAATTACAATTGATTTATTATGGAGCAGGTAGCTTATCAGGTGCCCGCTGAAATTACAATGGGTGTCTGAAGGCTGTAAGGAGAAGGGGGGGGAAGGGGTGGTGGTGGAGGGGGTGGTGGTCAATGTCGAATGGTGAAATCAATTAGCATTGATTGGCAAAAGGTTCATTTTGCCAAAGAGGACGCAGTCGAAGGGGATTAAACTTCCCGGGCCCCCTGACAACTTTGATACAACACAATGGCTGCTTTTCTGTCTGCGGTATAGTTAACAAGCTTTCAATAATATAATTGCATTTTTTTTTTTTCATCCTCACAAACCGTCTCTCAGTGTGGAGGCGGCTACATTTCAATTCAGGCATCAACTAGTCAGGTATAGCTGGGAAACAGATAGCATTGATCAAGTAGCAGGGAGTGAAATCCCCAGCAAGCTTGCATCTTAATCCTTATCAGGAGGACGACACAGAATTCAAATCATCCTGCTTTAGGCTCTCGATGGCGGCCGATCAGCAGCCGGACGAGACGCAACGGGCACTCATGAAAAGTGTAAGTGAAGCCGCGTCGAGAAGGAAAGATGAATCGCTTTCCTCCATCTGAAACAAACCTTACAAGGGCCTCACCTTCACTTTATCGCCATAAACAGAAAATAAAATGTTACAGTTGCTCTACGTCCTCTCTAATAGCCATTTAAGAATTTATTTTGTTAGAGTTTTTTTTTTATTGTCTTTGTGTCTTTTAATATTCAGTCTGAATTCAAGGTTAACACGCTCTCTTTTTGTCTGCACTACTCTCGTATGTGCAGTGAAAGGAGAAACAAATCTGGTATGATTTGATTGATCACTCCTAAAATAAAACAGATTTTTAAAGAGCTGATGGCGCACCATTAAAAGTCTGATATTTACATAACATTTCGATAGTGAAAATAACATTTTGTTGCACAGAGTATCAGAAGTGTCAATCCCCTCCTCCTGATACCTGCACACATTGAACTCGGTGGACTCAGACACCTGCCTGACAGTGTGAGTGTGTGTGTGTGTGTGTGGGTGAGTCTTACCCTCGATAGCCAGCATGGCTCTCAGCTCTCTGTTCAGCAGTTCGAAGCGTCTCTCCAGATCATGCTCTTTCTCCCTGTGGCAAGAGAGAGAGAGTGTGAGAGGAAAAAACACACACAACAAAGTTCATCAATATGTTAATGACTAAATCATTAAGCACTTAAAGAAACCTGCAATAAACATCGATTCAGCTACTCGCCTGAACCTTCTCCTGCTTCGCATTAATCTACTGCACATAAGTGATACACACACACACACTGCACTCACACAGCCCTGGGTGAATATGTGTGTTTCTGTGTGTGACGAAGGAAAAAGGGGAACATGAGAAATAAATGCATAGCTATACAGGGCGAGTGTGTGTCGCCCTGTATTTGTGTGTATGCATGGGCATATGTGGTCTGAGTGAGTGTGTGTGTGTGTGTGTGTGCGCGTGCGCCAAATTGAATTCTTTCCTCTTTCAGCTATATTAAAAAATGAGCTAATTCGGTCCTTAATAGAATTTGTCCTTCACAGGCGTCTTTTCTCTCGGCCTCCACAAAGAGAGAACAGAAAGGGCTAATAATCAGCCCTTCTGTCAATTGGCCACTTTAAAAGCGTCCCCTTTCCCACGATATAATGTGATTATGAATACTTCAATCTCTCCTCCTCGCACACTTTGAAACCCCAACAGCTGCAAATGATGGAAAAAAAAGAGGAAGCCTGTAAGTGTGTGTGCCTGCGTGTGTGTGTGTGTAACTCCACCTGTCGCCGCTGACCACATACAAAGAGACTTGGGATGGAGTGATCATTCGACACATTTTATATGGATTTTATATTCCGTCAACATGTAAATCAATGAGTGGATAGACGGGGGGGGGGGGAAATGGAGTGGTAATTACACGCCCACCCAGTGTATAGGTTCAATGGTTTTGATCCAATGCTTGAAAAGAAACCAAGCTTTCCAGTGTTTTAATGTGTCAAATCAAAGGGGGGAAAAAGTACCAGAGCAGGTGACCTGCATCTATACAACACCATATTATACTTTGATGAGATGTTAAACATAAAGGCATGTTAGGATACATACAGCAGAGAGAGCTGGTTCTGCCTTCTGATGAGTGCATTCTTCTTGTTGACCAACATGAACCACTCCTGCATCATGGCTTCCTCCTCCTCCTTATTGTTCCCTGGAGAAAAAACACACACACACAAGCACAGTCACGTAAATGATAGTAAAGTATTTCAATCATAGAAATAGTTGCTATTTATTTCCCAGTTACAACAGATTGAGGTTATTGTGCGACAAAGCCGGAGCGTCACATAAATCTTTTTTTGCCACTGCAGAGCCTCTACATCCTGTGTAAATACACCGCTCGCGTATATTGCTTGTGTAAACATTCACATATTTCCCACTGTGTCTTTACAACGTCAATACAACTTACACCAGGTGGGATTAACTCAGCAATTACCGCCGAGCACCTTTATAGAGTGGAGCCTCTCACTGCCTCTCACTGTAGGGCAATACATATCCCACCAATCACTCAGCAGGCCTTCAAAAAACATGTCTCTGGTGCTCTCCCATGCTTAGTGTAATACCTGCTCAACACATAGAGAGCTAGCAACGGCTCAGATGAATGGCTAATGTAAGCCGCGTCCACGCCTGGGGCTTAAGAGCTATGCTGTAACTTACTTACAACTGATACTGACAAATGGAATGGAAAAGTTCAAACGTTAGCCACATGACAGCAACAGGAACAGCCTCCATCGGTCACATCGGTCACTCAGAGACCTAGAAAGGGTTTGTCAGTTTGACATCGCCACTCGTCTGCCGGTCACATAAGAAATATAACATTTGGTGGTGGTTTGAGGAGCAGTTGGAGTTTTTGATGAACCACAGATGAACTGACAAAATTATTATGGTTTGTGAAAAGCAGCAAAAAATCTTTAATTTTTTCTAAAAAGATTTAATGTTATATATAAATATATACGAGTTAAATATGTAATATAAAGTATTTATATACAGTGTATATATGTAAGATGTGGATTTATTATAGTTGCACTCTAAAAACAGGACTGGGCCTTTGTATTTAATACCACACATAAATAATGATCCATATTTATATTAATATTTTCAGATTAAAAATATATATCTACTGTACACTATGTTACATGTTTTTTATTTTTATTTGACAGAATGGCCAGTATTTAATTTATTTTTAATTGCAAGACTGCAGTGTGAGATAAAGGTAAATGTTGAAATATGACATGTACATTGTTAAATAATGTATAATAAGTCCCATTATGAGCAGCTGATGTGCATTAAAAATTTAAAAATAATGTTTTTCTTTGGTCAGTTCACCTGACATTGTTAATGTCTAGATGTGGTTGAGGCTACTTAGACACAGCAGCATTAATCTGACACTCACTACGACTGTGAGGAGGAGAAATGGAAGAAAACAGAGGACAAAAATCTTCTCACGGATTATGTTATTATCTCTACATGTTTTTTTTCTTCTTTTCACAGCTGGGCCACTACAGCAAGCATCATAGTGGAATTAGGACTAAGACGACATTTCATACCACTCATCGACTGGTGGTGCACTAAATAATTAGAAAAGCACTGGCGTACATACAGTGCAGTGTAAACATGTGTTGATCCTTTGATTGTTAATCTTCCTGTTTAATTTTAACACCAGCGATGTTGTGTTTTGAGTTCATAGTGCGAAGGCAAACAAGAGTGAAGCAGCTGAATATGGTCACAATCTGACTGATCTGTTCAGGACCAAAGACGAGCATGAGAAATGTGTCTTTTGCTGTCACACACACACACACACACACACACACACACACACACACACACACACACACACACACACACACACACACACACACACACACACACACACACACACACACACACACACACACACACACACACACACACACACTGCTACTGCTGCTGCTGCTGCTCACGGCAGAGGAGAGGGAGTATTGGGCCACTGCGTCATTGACGACAAAAGGCAGGCGCGTGGATGTGTGCACCAGCACCGGTAAGTGTGTGGACATTTGTGATACTCTGAGCCAGCAGATGTATGTAATTTCATTTAGGAGGGTGGTGCGGCAAAGAGGGGAGGGAGAGAGAGAGAGAGAGAGAGAGACATGGGAAAAAAGAATGTGCGAATGAAAGAAAGCTTCAGGATTTAGTGGAATCAGGGGCTCATGGATTACTGTAGTCAACTTTGAAATGGACGACACTCGGAGGGGGGATAAAGCGGCGCTGACAGGTCATTGTGCTGCCTCGAAGTCAAATAAAACAAGCAAATAATAATGGCAAATATTAAGCTCCTGTGACATTGTGGCGAGGCGGGCAGGAAGACGAGGGGGATTATGAAGCTCTATCCCCCACCGCTAGCAAACCAGCAGCTACCAGCCAACCACATTTTATGAAAGGGGAGAGAGGGGAGGTGAAAGGAAGGAGGAAAGGATAGGAGAGGTAATGCAAAGGTAGGAAGGTCATAGGAAAGGTAGAGGAGGAAGGATAAAGGACAGAAGGGAGAGAGGTTGAAAAGGAAGGGAGAGAAGCAGAAAGTTGAATAAGAGATGGACAGAAGAAGGAAATGTAGGAGAGGAGGAGGGAATAAGGGTAAGGCAAGAGGAAAAGAAGAGATGGAAGGATGGAGGCATGACACATAACAGCTGCTCAGCATCCTCCTCCCTTAATTCAAGCTCTCCAGGGGTTGAACTCTGACCCACAGATACTACCTGGCTCTTAAAGAGACAGGGGTGTATCTGCACTTTGTCCTACTAAGTACATTAAAAATTCACGAGTATTCACTACAAGAAGTGTATACATTTTGGCTCAAATACAATGTTTTGGGGTTTGCTTCTCTCTGGGACAAAAAAAATATCCCATCACTATATTGTCTTAACCAAATGGCATATGTTGAGAGTGACAACAACAGAGAAAAACTGCTGCTTTTTTTGTGAAGACAAATGGTGTAAATATCCTTGGCAAGCAGCGTTAACACTGTGTCTGAATCCAGCCTTGGCTCCGAGACACTGTGGATCCATGCTGGCTCTCAGGGGGCCATCTTGGATCAAAGCATCTGGCAGATTGGCAGGTTGCATTCTGGGTCTTGCTGCTTGCCTTACACGCCGTTTCTCCGTGCTCGACACACACAGAGCGGGGCAGAGTGGGAACAGGCCAAAACCTACTGAGACCCAAGTCACACATTTGGCATTGATAGAATGCTTGATCAGGACATCAAAGGATTAGTGAAATATGTCTGATGGAGATACACTGTCATTCTCTACCTGCAGGAGCCTTTATCATTATTAGCTTCATGTTTAGCGTTACCACAGCTATCAATGTGGCTGCGGTGGAGGGAAACAAACAAGATACAATCAACTTACACACACACACAGGTAAGATACAACTGATACACACATCCCGACAACCAACCCCTCAATCTGATCTCCTCTTATTTCACTCTCTCTGTCTCACACACACGAACACGACCAGGATTCAATGACATAAACTGTGTGGAGGGGAGACTGTTTTTCCCTTAAGGCGTTAAAAAATGATAACAAAAACACTGGTTTGATGAGTCTTTCTATACATTCATATGAGGAACGGAGAAAAGAGAGAAATGGGGGAAATAAAACAGGGAAGAGATGGAGTGAACCTCTGTGGACAAATAAGATTAAGATAGTTATCGTGGCCACTGCTTTATGAAACCCACCCCGAGGTGGTTCAACTGCTGCTGCCAGAGGTCTGTGCTGGTTTTAAATGAACCATCTACTGTTATTATGCATGGTCTCACTGAATGCATGCCACGACTGATTGTATTTGTTAAATGGTGATTGATGGCTTTTCTGGAAAGCATGCAACCACCAATAACAGTAATGGTTGAGTCCATTTCATATTCATTTCCAAGTACAATTAATACTTTCCACGTACATAAATGTGTGACCATGTGGACTCTACACGTTGAAAGGAAAGTATCTTCATTGTCATTTTCAGTGCCGCTGTGACTAAGCGTGCCACCATAGAGGGACCAACCTGACCGAATGCGTCTAATATTCTAACATTCATGCATGTTTTTTGATGATAATTATTCCCCAGACCGGGAATGGAGCTCTTCTTGCTGTGAAGCAACAGTGCGAACCACTAGGTCGACTCTGCTTGCCCCGGGTAGGACAACATACAGGAATGTAAGATCTAGTTCACATACTGTATGTAGAATGGCAGACTAATATGGATCCTTATTTTAGGCATGTACAGAATGTGTGAGTGGAACATGTGCAAAACTCTCTCCAGACACAAATGTGGAAGGTATAGAGAAGCCTGAAGAAATGTCACGGACGGTTGCCTGGAACTTAAGGATCTAGCAAAAAGTGCAATGTTGCAGTGATATAATGAATCTCTTAATCTACGAGATGTCAGAAAGCAGGGAAACACTTCCCATTGTTAATCCAAAAGGTTGAGGTTTTACAAGCTTGTTGTGTCTGAACAACAGTAAACACAATAAAAACAGATGTGCAGAAAATCCTCTCAATTGAAAAGCTGGAAAACACACATTTTCTTAATGTTTTGCCTGATAACAACTTAGAATAAAGTTGCTGTCATTTGACAAATTGATTCAACCATTTTTTGGCACCAAGTGTTGCAGGGTTTGCTGCTTTGACCTCTGGTCCATAGGTCATCAGAACCATCTGTTTGATTCTTTATTAACTGAATATGTAGGAAATTAAACGCTGTGATCACAGCGCATTCATCTCATTTCTTATCCCACCATTTTGCCATTTAATCCAATAGCTGCTAAGCCAATTTGTTGATCAGACATGTAAAAAGACCCAGGGGGAGGAGAAAGACGAGGGGAGGGAAAGGGAGGAACGAGGTGAACTTCTCTTCTCTTCTGTGTCCAAGTCACTTTCTGAATTGCAGTTTTTTTAGGGATGAGTCACACTTGTATTGCTAACCTCTCTCTCTCTCTCTCTCTCTTTCTCTCTCTCCAAGTCCGTCTGATATCAGCAGGGATCGGGGAAGATGAAAGCCGAGGGAGGCATAAAAGAAAATGAGAAAAGAAGGAATAAAAAGAACAGGAAGAACATTGTTTCCCGTGATTAGGTAAGAGCTTGTTAAAAGGTTGTCACTGCAGCGATGTGAATATGCATGACAGGGGCTGACCTAATCAGAGAGGTCTATGGCAAGGAGTGTGTGTGAAAGTAACCTACTGAGGGCTTGATTTAAATAACGTGAGAGGAGGAGCGTGTTATTAACAATGAGAGTGAGTGAGTCAGAAGATATGCTGCTTTTAAATGTAGCCAGAAACATCATCTACAACCTGCAGCAGAGCTGTTTTAAATACATTTTATGGCAAATACTAACAAAATGTTCAATGTTTCTTTTCTTTTTTCTTTCTTTCAGAATTGCTTGAGAAAAAAAACAACAGATTTTTTAATGCTGACTGAAATGGCCACAATTCCCAACTCAGCAACATTACAACACCTGTGATATTTGTAAGAATGAAAGGCCCTTTCTAAAACACCCCGATCCTTATACTCTACACTGCACATGCAATCGCTCCTTCTCTCTCTCCTTTTCTATTCGGCTCTCTCCTGGAGTGGTGCTGAGGGCTATTTTTTCCGGGGAGGCTTGTACGAGGCCTTTTTAGCTGCTCTCAATGGCACAAAAGTGCCAGCATATAGAAGAGATTCCTGCTTTATTGAACCTGTGTATAATGTCTGCTGAATGGAACACATTAACCGATTCACACTCACCTCCTTCCCTCCCCCTGGACGGCAAAAGAAGAAAAGTAAAATAAAAAAAAGAAAGAAAAGAGGAAAAAAAATCTCCTCTCACACTGAGGCATAATGACTGCCTTTTCCACCGGTGTCATTTGTCAACCACTGCTTGCTTTGCAACTTACAAAAGAGGTGGAGGTAGTGGAGTGAGCAGGAGAAGCAGGAGTGGGCTGTGACTGAGTTTTAGCGGCAGAGGGGGGAAATGGGCCTTTTCCATAATCATAAGGGGTGGCTAATTAATAATACAGGGGTGGCTTCTAATTAATACAAGTATTAACAGAGGGAATCCATTCCATTATCCAGAGATGCAGAATTTATTATGTGTCATTATGTATAATGACTTCATCATCAACTAGAACAAGTAGAGGCTAGAGGACATACCTTCACCAAAGTGAAACAGTCCTAAATACGTCAGATTCTTCACAGAAAGGCCTTTTCATTATACAATGTTAAGAAGAACCTGATCCTCCCTTTATCTGGATTTGCTCCAAAATGGAATTGTTCGCCCTGTGCCTCATCCCTCTAACATGTTCTTGTGTAAATCAGTTCAGTACTGACAAAACCACAGACACAGGTAAAAACAAAACAACCTCCTTAGTGAAGGTAATAATGAAAGGAAATGAGAAATACCATCAAAATAGAATTATTGAGGACAGTTAGAGTTGGAAATGAATACCTGCTAAGGTGTCATTTGTCCATCAAATCACGATAATCAAGCTAAACATCCTCAATGGCCGCTAAGTATTGTGCGAAGACAAGTTAGGTCCTCTATTACCTAAAATTAAAACACCTGATAACGTAAGGATTGATAGTGTTTTATCTATTCTTCAGTGTGTGCTGTGAGCAAATATGAGCAGAGAACACTGAGTACAAAAGTGTTAAAAATGCACTGAGCATGATTGAAATAGTCAGATACATATCGATTATAAAATAGAATAGAATACAACTTTATTGTACACCGAGGAGGAAATTTGCCTTTGGCTCACCAACATAAAACCATAAAGGGAGACATAAAAAAACACAGTTAAAAAAAGATACAACAAATAAAAATAAGAGAAAAAACTATTCTAACAAACCAATAAAACAGACACAGTCACGGATTAAATTACACTAAAAACTGCTCTTCACTGCAGCTGTGAATTAAACACTTGGTCCTTTGTGGAGTGAAGAGTATATATTGCACTTGAAATGAAGGATTTATATACATTTTTAGTTGCCAAGGGAACTCTGCAGCACCTCCCAGAGCTCAAAGGCTCAAGTGATCAACTTTTGTTTCTCATATATTCACCCCCCACCCTCCACCAAAGAACAAACCGTTTTAACGCTATTTTTTATGCTGTACAGTGTGACCAGTGAATATGTGGGATTGTCAAAGTCTTTTAAATGAGCAGGATATTGTACATCCAAAGCTTCCGTCATGTCACTGTTTAAACATTTGAGTTCTGACAATTTTACACAAATAGAGTATGTTTGTCATGCTAATATGTTTCCTCCTCACACTCTCTCTTTAACACACACATCCTCACTCCTCTGCTGACTGTCCTATGTGTACAGAAACACACTCTCTCACACGGGCAAACATGTTTGACCTCAGCGCTAACAGCAGACCAATCTCCTGACAGTCCTCTTCCCTCCACCTCACAGGTTAAGAGGAGGTGGGGACTCAGGCAAACAGAGTTAACATAATAGACTGCTGCTGTAGATGAAATGACCATATTAGGGAAGCTTCACATTCTAATGATCATTATTTCTTTTTCTTAAATCAATAAAATGTGAGCTCACGAGTTTTTCCTAAACTTACTGGACTCCTGTCAACAAACCGAAGTCAGAAAGAGAAAAACAAACACTATTCCTGGAGTCCTCCTCTGTTTAGCAGAGCCAGCCAAGCTGTGACAATCACACAAATACAGTCCCCCCCCCCTCTCTTCTCTCTCCCCCCCTCCCCACTCCATCAAATTGTGTTTTTGCTACAAATCAATAAACATTATCAGAGAGTGGCAGACTAAGGGCTGGTGGAGGCAGCCTCTGTCTGTTAAAGCCCAGACCGCCCTGTCTCTATCACAGGCTGGGTGAGAAGGCCAGGAGGCAACACACACACACACACACACACACACACACACACACACACACACACACACACACACACACACACACACACACACACACACACACACACACACACACACACACACACACACACACACACACACACACACACACACACACACACACACACACACACACACACACACACACACACACACAGAAGACAGGGGTAGACAACACTAACACAAAAATATGTGTAAATGCGACTTACAAGATGGAGGCAGAATACATAGAGACATGGTTGATGATCAAAAAGAAAGTCTTTGGTGCGTGCACAGTACTAGAGGGAGCGATTTCTCGCATCCAGACAGTATATAGAGAAACACAGAGAGAAGAGAACAATCAAAGAGAGCAGGCTGCAAAAGAGAAGAATAGCAGTGAAGCATTGAGGTGTTTAACAATAATCCTAACAGCACAGCACAGGCTGTTTTGACCATGCCACTCAACGTCAATAAGAAATTAAAAGAAAGGGGGGGGATCACAGTCTATGACACAAACAGTGACTTTAAGCACTCCTAACCCATTAGGCTGCTGTATCACCACTCCATGCTTGTCAGCTTGCTTTAGCTTCAGCGTCAGAAATCCTCGCTCTCCCTAACGCACTACAAGAACCATTTAACTGAGCTCTAAATAAGATGATTTTCAACCTGTCCCCACTTAGCTTGAGGCTGGAAAAGGAAAATCAGAGGACCTGCCATGTACCATTCCTCAATTACCTTTCTCATTATTGTCACCCGTGTTCATTACTGCTATTATCATCCTCCCTTTTCTGTTGCATCCCCCACTTTAGGCTAGTTTAGGCCATTGTGGCTGTCGTGCTGGATGAAGAGAAGGGAGAGAGGTTTTTGCAAGGCCAAAGCACTTCAGGTAATTAATATAGCAAGAGGGGGCAGATGAGAGGAGACGGAGAATATGTGAGTGTATGTGCGCCTGTGTGTGTTTTCGCAGAAATGCCTGATTGGGGAGCTCACCTGCCGATACCCCCTAAAAGGTATTTCATTAGCGAGCCTTTTACCATACAAGCAGAGGAACAAAGCCTCAGTTACGCCTGTCTCCACTCCATTTCAACGGGGCCCTCCAGGAAGCCTGTAGCTGAAGAAGAAGAGTGGAGGAGCAGAGAGGAGAGGCGAGGAGAGGCTATCCCCGTTCATAATCTCATGACAAAAGGCAAAAAGGCATCATCCTATTAACAGCGTGATCTTCACCAGCTCATGCAAGCTCCTTTCCACAGGGGGCTCTCTTTTATTATTAAGGTGAGTGGGTGATAGGGAGCAGGAAAGGCGCCCGGTGCCTCCTTATTAGCTCTAGGACAAGAGGTATGAAGAGGGAGAGGAGAGACCCCATGCTAGGGTCCTGCTTGGAGTCTTTTTTCTATTTTCCAGAATGAGAGCCTTTGCTTGGACCTTTGGGGGCTAGTTTCTATTAGGCTTCAGTCTTCCAACACAAAGTGAGCTTCTTCAATCAAACACCTCAACACCAGCGGTGATGCTCAATGGGAAAACATGGCTCTCCTGGCTCCTCAGCTCACACATAGAGTGAAAGCTGCAGTTCTACCTGCTCTGTGTTGTGTGTGTACTGAAGTAAAGAGCATCAATTACACGGGTTCAACAAAATGCTACAATAAGTTAATATTGAAATATCTGCTGGTTTTTGGTGTATTAGTTAGATTGTCATTGATGCTTCAAAAACATATCCTGCACTAGTCACATTAGTTATTTGCACACAGCAGTTAACTGTAAAATTATAGTAAAATACAGTATAGTAAAGGTCTCTAACATTAGTGAGTATATCCAGTAATTTTAAACCTGAGTGAAGGCGATTAACATCATTCCTATCGCAAGAGGCTTTTCTGCCTGTGATGTTTTTTTTTGCCCACCCGTGTCACCACCAGTGTGTTAAAAAAAGAAAAGAAAAACTACACCACCCTCATAGTCCTCAGTTACAGTGGTTGCTATTTTGCATCTTTTACTCGCTCTTTAAAGCAATCATTTAGAGACTCTGATTGATAAAATAAACGATATTAAGTGCAGTCCCAAGTTTTGGAAAGCCAGGATCATTGCATACATTCATGCTTAACATGTGTCATAGTGTTGCACAGGAAACGGCACATCTCTGGCAAATACAGAGATTAGCATTTTCAACCAAGTCTAATGGCCCCACTGATGTCGACTGGAGCCAAAGCCGATAAAAAAACAGCATGCATTGCAGAGTCATTTGACCCAGGAGTGAATGCCGATCAAACACATTCCTTCAGGTAAAAAACCTGTTTAAACCTGGGATTTCTTTGACCAGTGGGAATGGGATATTTACTTGTGTCAACTTTTGCATCTCTTCAACAAATGTAAGTAAAAGGAAGAGATGTGAAATGTAAAAATCCGAATGACAAAAAACCTCCAGCAGCAGCAGCAGCAGCAGCAGCAGCAGCAGCAGCAGCAGCAGCATGGCTAAAAACAGTTAGTATATGTGTACAAGAGAGAAAGACAGAAGAGAGAGAGAGAGAGCGAAAGAAGGAGGGGGAGAAAGATTAGTTTACTGTTTGAGTGTTTTGTTTTCTGCTCAATGGGGTGCTTGCCTCTAGCCTCAGGTTACACAGGAGAATTGTGGGAAAATAGCACTGTTTAAGACTTACAGCCATGGCTGGTTTGGTGTTAAAATGCTGAAGAGCTGAAGCGCTCAATAGAAATGACTAATTAAAAAAAGAAGGTCTCACCTTCTGGCATTGAATTCAACTTCCTAACTCAAAGTTTGTCCTCCTTGAGAAAATCTGTAGCTGATTTATGTTGGGATGTTACATAGAAACTTAGGCACATGACTCTGGTCAGAAAACATTTAAATAACAGACATAATATCAGGCTACACAATTATACATTGTAAAATATAACGACTGGGGCATCTCAGAAAAATCTAATTTAAATGAGGACTCACAGTGGGGGGGAGCAAGACGGCTTCAGATTGATTGAAATGAGAGATCAACATCAGAAAATCAGCATCACTGTCAAAATAGGATATTTGTGTGTCTTTTTTCAAGTGCGTTATCCCTAATCTTAACCTAACTAAGTCAAATCTTAGCCCCAAACATAACCACTTCCTCAGAAATAAGGTTCTGCCTCATTGAGACCAAAACCTGGACTAGTGGTCCTGTCAGTGTTTATGTCAGAAATAGACTTAAAGAGGTAACAAATACAAACGCGCGCACACACACGCACACACACATGCACACCTTCTCATCATCATCATCCTGCACTCTCCTCTGTAACCCAGTAGAAAGCCTATGATGACCTGGGTGTGTAGCTTATTAACCTCTCCATCAGTTCTTATCAGCCAATGAATAGCTCAGTCATCTGCCCCTCCTCCTGAATCTGAGGGTGAAAAATTTCTCTTCATGTCAGCTATAATTCAATCCACACACCAATCATTTAAGGAGTGCGCACACACACACACACACCTACACACACACACACACACACAGATCACAGTTGGTCAACCCTGGTCCAGGTGGGCTTCCAAGATTGGTGAGGACCAGATGTTTCTGAAATCATCAACAGTTGGAGCACACAAGAGAAGGGGTGTATATGGTGTATGTGTGTGTACATACGTGAGTGTGAGAGTGTGTGTGTGTGTGTGTGTGTGTGTGTGAGAGAGGCCAGAATAAATTAATGGCTGATTTCTCCCCTTGCTTTGATGGAATTAAGAGCCCTCTTCTTCTCAAAGTGCTGCGTTAAATGCTTTTCTCTCTTTCCCTCCATCTCTCTCCCTTCTTTTTTTGACAAGCGGGGCCACCCAGCAGAAAGTAACTGATGCAAAACGCCAGAGTAATCCCCCACCATCCACCACAACCACCACCCCTCCCGCTATCTTTAGTCTTTGACACAGTGGCCATTATCTGTGGGATTTAGTTAAACCAAACCCTCATGTATTTGTTAGGCCCTGGGTTCGTTTTCTCCTCCGACTGCTCTGCTCGAGTGTGGCCGGGCTGGTGGGGAGCAGGAGGGAGTTACATCATCGCTACTGAAAGCTGGGCACACATAAAGAGGGGGTCTACCTTGCCATCTAGCTGGATCGCACTCAGTCCGTTAAATATTTGTAACTTCCCTGGCTTGCTCCCAATAAAGTAGAATATATAGAATATAGAATAGGATTTATTTCTTAAAAATCATTTCCCTGCTCAATTTATTTGACAAAGATGACAAAAGCAGATCATGTGATGCCTCCTTCCCATCACGGTTCACCATCAGTGAGCATGGCCGTGCATACAACGAGCCAGAATGAACAACGTGACTTGTTTCTAAAGACTTTCATGCAATGGAACTTAAACTGAATGTGAAAACACATTAAATAAACATAACCTAAAACAAGACAATAGTTAAAAGATAAACTAAGCAGAAAGTTAACATTATGAATCCTATCAATAAAAAAGCAGCAGGGACTACAGGTGGGATGATTTATGATTTTATCACCCATCAAATTATGAAGGGGTAAAATGATTAATATTTAATACCTTCAGTAAGTCCAACGTATAAATGAATTATTAGTTTACCAAAGTTTACCAAACTATGAATTACAGTTATTTTGTTGGACACAATTGTGACAATCTAACCAGATATATACTGATCATTAAGTTATTACACTGAAGAAAATGTCATTATAACATATTAACTTGTAACCTAAGCATCTGTCCTTAGAATAAAATGCTGACTTTCTCTTAAATCCAGATTGTGATTTGTTTCTACCGTCGACTGAAAGCAAAACAGCCAGACCTTCCTCTCTCTGCCACATGCAGCTCCAGAGCTAAAAGCAGTATTATGGAATCACTGTTGAAACTTGCAGATAAGCCGCGGCTCGGTGGGGCTAAGCTTAGGTTAAGCCAGGTGGTTTAGTTCCCCGAGTATGTGTTTACACACACACTGAGGTGTGAACCATTTGTGGGGCTTAAGGGAGGCGGAGAAACACGAGTTGATTTAGTGCTAGTGTAAATGTTAGTACCTGTTGATGGTGTTAATGGGGGGAAACAGCTAAACACAAACATCAGCATAAATCTGTCGGGAGTGGGATCCTCGACAGGGGCAGAGTGGACGTGTTTTGAGGAATACACACTGGTATAGTAGAGATGGGAATCGCGTGTGCAATACTTTACCGACAAGGACCAAAAACTGACAAGTAGTGAGAGTGGGATGCATGTGTGAGCAGATATGACGTCGTATTCTTCAATAAGATACCGAATGACTGAAATCAGAGTGCTGTCACTTTCAGATTGAAGTGTCGTCCAGGCATCTGTGCAGTGCTTCATGTGTTAAAGTCAAATTTGAAAGTATTTTCAGGCCTTAGCTAATAAGAAAATCTGTTGTTTTTAAGGAGGGAAGGAAGTATTCTCTGAATGAAGAGGGAGGGAGAGAGAGACAGAGAGCACTGATAACCCCCAGCGGAGGACACCCTCCTCCCCTTCAACGTGCTGACAGACAGCTGAAATCTTTTTAGCATGAGTGGCTCCGCCTGCTCCATTAGCAAAGAGAAGGAGGAGGGTGTGTGTGTGTGTGTGTCTGTGTGTAAGAAGGAGGTCGACCCCCCTTGGGGTAGATGTTAGAACAAATTTGAGGGGTGTCATATTACACGCCTTGTAACAGGAGGCCGAGGGGAGGTGAACGATGAATTTGCTTAATGAATTAATCTGTGGACCAGTAATGGCTCTGCTAACAACATTAGTCATCCTTCTTACATCTCTGCGCGCCGATTCACTACTTTTCTCCCCTCATCTTTCTCACAGTCACTCCATCCTATCCTTCTTCTCAGAGATTTGCTAAAAGAACAAGCAACCCAGTGGTCACTCGTATCTATTTCCATAAATATATTTAGGTTAAAAAAACATTCTAAATTAAATAATAAAATAAAGAATGATGTATTTATTATACTCACTGAAATACTGATATTATCCCTAATAGCTTTGAAAAAGTGTCAAATAATTCCCCTTTCAGTCTGGCAGAGCATACAAGTGACACCAACACCAGGCTGTTAATGCCACTGGGCCACAATACACACATGCAAAATTGCTGTGTTTAAATAGATATTTAAATGGAAATGTATTGGGAAAGACAGCTGTTGGTATTTGTAGCCTGGAGTGCTCATTACAATGGGAAATAGGGAGGAGTGTGTATGAGGGGGTGTGTGGGGGGTGGGGGGGTTCTGATGACAACAGTAGCATGGCGAGCAGCTGTGTTAGCAAGTGAATGGTGTAATTACTGGCCAAACCTCTGTCATTAACCTGCACTGTTGAGTGCTACCACATACGTTAACATAAGAAAGCCTTGATTAATTGACTGCAAGGTTGAAATTCAATTATCTCATTTGGCTGCAGTTTGTAAGATAAATAATAATCAACCAGATAAAAAAAACAAAACATCCCCCAGTTAATATGAGAGAAATGAGAAGGATGTTTTTTTTTTTCTATGTAAAATTTTCTTTTCTTTTATATTCAATGTTCCAACTCTGATAAATAAAACTATTTGAAGTTTCACTTCAAACCTTAAAAGGTACATTTAAGAAAGAGGACAAAAAATAAACTGCAGCTTTGTTTTTTTTTGTTTTTTTAGCTGTCTATCACTGTGCTGCAAAATGTGAGTTCTGTAGCCGGGTGTGTTGTACACCCCCCCCATCTTTCTCTCGCCGTCTGTATGAACATATTGAGTTTGTTTGTTAATGTGGAACTTGTATAATTCGTGTTTGTGTGTGAGACGATGTGTTTGGCAGCTTGCAGCAGGGTTTGTTGGACCGGCTGCTGCATGGGGTCTTCGGTAGAAAGGCGGCTGATGAAAGCTTTGGCGGGATGCTCCAATAAAGAGCAGATTATCATAAGCGGCCATTGTCCGCCTCCCAATTCTCTCCAACAGCCCCCCTGCCCACCAACCCTACTTACTCACCCTCTGCTGAAAATGTTAATCGGCCCTATCGTTGGCAGGCTAAGGCCTCAATTATACTCCCTCATGGACGTGCACACGGACAGCTGCGGACATTACAGACACTTAGTTGTTCTTATTATTCAACTTTAGAGTTTGCTTGGAGTCCGTGAACTATAGCAAAGTGCAGCCTGAGCCTCTGCAGCTCATGTCTGTCCTAATCGAGACTTCAGATGATGAAATTTACATGAAATGAGGGAAATAAACTGAAAAATAAAGACAGACAGAATAATAAAGGACATATACTCCAAAAAAATTATTTACCATAATAATTCCCGCTTTAATTTACAAATACATTTTACTGGTGCGTCGACAGCTAAACCCTCTTCCGCTTCATCGCAACAAACTCCCTTCCCTCGCTCCCTCCCGTTGACTCCATCCACCCAGCTCGTTTTATCTGAAGATTCTCAGACAATGCCTAGAGGATCCCGTTCCCTAATCTTCCTAAAAATCCCCCTTTCATCCCCACTGTTAAAGAATGTATGAAAGGCTGACACCAAGCTAGCAAAAAGAAGGTGGAAAAAAGAAAGAAAGAAAGAAAGAAAGAAAAAAAAGAAGCGGAGCACATCTGGGAGTGAGTGGGGTGTCACTATGCTCAACTGGGGGTGGGAGTAAGAAAAGCACAAAAGAGACAGAAGCTCAGCATTGGTCACTTGTGCATAGTCCATGCAAGATGAACAATTAAATAGTTTTGCTGTTCAAACAGTAAAAAATGACTGGTGTTCTATAAATGTGTGGTTTATGTGTGTGTGTGTGTGTTGGGCCAATGGTGGTGGTGGGGGGGGCAGTTAATCTGTGTTCTGACCCACATGAACCTTGGAGTCTCACACACACACACACACACACACACAATTTCACACAAAACAAAAAGCTCAAATCCTTTGTTTTGTCGCCTCAAAGGCAAGAAAAAGGCAATGGGTTTTAAAGGAGTGATCCCCAGATTTCTTTCCTTCCCTATAGGGAAGAACGGTGCATTTGCTCCTGAAGTGAATTCAAGATGACTGCAAACACATTCCACTGTGGTCTAATACAAAACCATTCGATTGAAAGTGAGTGCTCTTTTCGTAACCCTGACAACAACAGCGAGAAAATGACCAAAGGCTTCAAACAGGGACGCATCTTCTTTAGGTTGTGTCTATCTCTGTTGCCATGAGCTTAGCTTACGAAATGGGCCCGTGATTATGGATAAACAAGTTGTGATCTCTCCGCACAACTATTTCAATCACAATTCACAGAGCACCAGGCCTCTGACACAGCTGGTGTTTTTTAAATCTTTTTTTATTGGAAGAACCGGGAGGAGAGCTCTATCAAAAGTAGAGGACGCAAAAGTGTCATCATACAGTTTGGTACCTGAAAATCAAAGTAAATATTGATGAGAACTTCTGTCACTCCATCTTTCAGAGTGTGAACCGGGGTGGGTATTATAGTCTAAACACTTTTTCTTCTCTCAGTGCTAAAAGATTAGGCTGGTTATCCCATTAAAGTTGGTAAAATGCCATTCTTGTGTCTTTAAGCTCTCGTAGAGGAGGTCAAGATGAGTCTGCGTGCGCTTACAAGACGGCCACGGATGTAATCTGCCCAAAGTTACAATAATTAATGTTAAGCTTCTCCAGCAATACGTTTGCAAAAGAACTGGCCCCGATAATATACTTAAAGCTGCACACGCTGTTTGTGTTGCTGCAACAAGACGGGGCGGGGCTTGTTGTGCATGTGTGTATGTGCGTGCATCCCTACGACACTTGCGTAGCCCAGCTTAAATCTTTAGTCAAACTATAAGCCGATGCTGCCACAATGCTGGATTAGGACGACAGATGTGGGGAAAAAAGAGAGTGAGAAGCCGGATCACTTGATGCTAAGAAAAGAAACATAACACTGAGTGACAATGATGCCTGCGCCCCGCTGCCATTAGTGTTAGATGATTTGGGAGAAATGTGAAAACATTACAAGCGCGTGACGGAAATGATGAAAAGAAAAAGTTAAAGCACAATCGTGCGCTAATTTCCACTTCTAAATGCTATTAACAAAAGGGGATATGTGACTGTTCACTTGTGTGACCAAAACTTGCTGTTATGAAGGCAGTTTAAGGTAGAATTACAAAGTGGTAATCCTGGCATTAGCAAACAAAAATAACACGTACAATTACATACACCAAAAAAAAAAATTGCCTGTTGGTTTTAAAGCCATAGGTTTGACATTAAGCCATTGACATTCTGCAATCCTGCACACAATCACAAACCAAGTCAGAGCGGCCAGTGGCTCTTCCCGGTGTGAAGGCATTGACAGTCTGTTGTGTCCCTTCTCTCAGATACAGAGGAGGATAGGCTGCATGTGCAAAGTACATTAAGCCTTTGCTGGATCCCTCCACATGCCATTCTCCTCTTGTCGACTCGCAGACACAAAGGCAGATTAAAGGAAAGCGCACCATAAAAACCCTGTGTCAATCTTATCTGCTTTGAGTGTAATTTTTAAACATATGTTAATCTGGGAGAGCTAAAACTCATTCTCTCTTCTCTCTGCTTGTTTATCTCTTATCAAATGCGCAGTAGGTGAGGGGCAGCTTTATGGTGTGGCTAAGTGCCATTATTTGGATAATTGCGTCCATTGTTACAGGTTATATGGCAATTTGAAATGGGAGGCATGTGTAAATAGGTGCAGAGGCCAGGTAGGGGGGCTGGATAAGATATATTCAAACAGGGGCAAGGGGATTTTCTGCAAAGGCTACATGATGCATTTGAGTGCCTCATCATCCCGCCAGCTGAATTTTCAATAAGGAGAGTTTGATATGTTTTTCTGTGCAACAATACCTTCAGAGAAACAACAATGCCGAGGTCAGAGGCATAACATGTATCGGCAGAAACACGCGAATGATGAAAAGCAGAATAGAAATGTTGATGATCTAATCAAACGGTCGCTCTTGTGTGAATTCCATGCTTCGTGAGCACTATGTAAACAAAGCACTTTAAAGATTCATGACATTCAAGTGCAAAGACAGCAATGAATCACTACTGCAGTAAAAATGAGGAGCCTATAAATGCACTCATAATCTTCCCATAGAATCAATGAACTCCCATATATAAAGTCTGTTGCAGGAGGGGAGTCCTCTCCAATGACACGAGTGAAGGACAGTTCTCCCAGTGGTGCAAGAATAACAAGTTCATTAGTCGAGGGGGGGGCGTCACAGGAATTCAAATTCCCCCCCGACTCGAGCCCGGCCTCCGATTGGCTGGCTGCGTCAGCATGGTGAGACTCATTAGAGCCCAGCAGTAATTAAGAGTTGTTAGAAAGTGAATTCTCCAACCGCAGATTAGAAAATTAAACTATTTACTGATTACATATTAATAGAAGACAACAATGGCGCTTGCCATAAGCTTGGAAGGCAACCAAGGAATAAATCTGTGTACTTAATTACCATAAACAATGGGGGCATAGAAATGGAGTTTTATGCACACTCCCTCCTGTAATGTGTCTGATATCAGAAGACACTTGACAATTCTTGTTCAATTATCTCTATTATTTAATGTGCTGTGAACTGCCTCTGAGTAAATAAATTAACCACCCCAATTACTGTGGATTCATCTGGGGAGGGCCGGGGCGTAATAGAAAATGCCGCAGAAAGCTGCATTGTGCCCAAACTGAGGGACGGAAGGGGGGGAGGAGAGGAAACGTGTGAAAAATAAGAGAGACAAGGGGGAGTAGGGGTGAGAGAAAGGAAGGAGAGAGAGCGCGATTCAGGAATATAAGACAACATGAAAAAACTGACACGGGGAAGCAGAGAGCATCAGGAAAAAATGTGAGAGGAACATAAAACATAAAACAGGAAGATGAAAAAAAGCAGCACAAAATAAAGGACATAATAAGGGTTGAAGACATAAGATCACTGAAGACCTGGTTCCATAGGGGAAACGAGACAAACTGTGTATATTGAGTGAGGGAGGACAGGAAAGGTTGCAGGAATGACAAAGCAAAAAGCATGCAATATCAAAGAAAAGCATATTGAGGACCAGCAGAGCACAGTGCATCTTCCCAGGCTTTCTGCTGGTGGAGCGGAGAGATGAACAATCAGTCATGGGTCAGTCACTCTCTCTGTTCACATCTGACCATCAGTCCTGCGTCACTGTGCACCACCACGGCACCACGGCACACTGAGCTCACCCAAACATACCTCAAGAGGTCTGAGTCATGTGATCATATGCATCGCTACCAATACTCTGAACATCCACCCTGCAAAGAAACCACGTGCCATCAGTTCTGAACATAAACGGCACAGACACAGTCTCTCCATCTAAAATCAAAGCTCATGTAAAACTATGATTATGGAAAAAGGCAATAAAGAATTTTTTTTTTTTTTATTGTGAGGTTAAAAAAAAAAGATCATGTTCAATTGCCTATTATATTGAGGTTTATTACTGAGGTTTCTGCGGACTCATGTTTGTAGATGTTCTGTACAGCTGTACAGGTAGCAGCTTGGGTGAGAGGTTGTCCATAGTCTGGCTTAGATGAGCCGATACTTTACCAGGCTGAACTGAGGCTGCCATGAAAAAGCAGACTGTGGTCTTCTGGACAAATGTTTTTGAAAAAAAACGTAGTAGAGAGGCAGATGATGAGGATTTTAGAAGGAACTTAGAAGGTGAGATGAAACACACAGTTCCACTTCTACTTAAGTGTTAAAACTGTCACATATGACATATCATAATCAATGTATAACATGGCTACAGCACTAGTACAGACAAGGAGAGTGTGTTTGGGTAGAGTCCCCTGTTTCAGGTTCTTTATTTGATTTATTTGACTTTAATTACTTTGGTTTGAAACACAGGACTAACTAAGGCAGGGGACACATGTTAGTGGCGGATTTGAAACATCACTGTCCAAATGCCTACGTATTTATGTAAATCTGTTAATATTTATAAAATGAACAGATTTGACTGGGTGTCTAACAGAGCCCACAGCAGACTGGCTCTGTCTGCATAAACTCCTATCAAGGTGATTTATAGCCAATTTATCTCAGCAGGAAGATTTCCCCAGAAATTTGATTGGTAGCCAAGAAAACTGTAAATCAAAACAGAAGTCTCTGAAGTTTTGTAGATCCACAATATGACAAGACACTTGGGATTCTAAGATCTAAGACAGGAGGACAAAAGACACTGGCAAGTCTTCAAAAGTGTGGCTGGTAGCTGGTGGTCATTTCTCACCATATCCCCTTAGTAAAGTAGAAGCAGCAGAAAATGGTGATGGATCAATACTGTAACAGCCAATCAGGCACAAGTTCTATCAGACATTTGGGTTCAGAGAGAAAAAAATATCTTTCATCTATGACAGCCTATAGAAAGTTGACCTCAGTAGCTGAGGTAATAAAGGTGACTTAAGTGACCGCCTGTCACCGGCACATCTCGCTCCGATGCCTCTGGACTTCGGCCTGAAGGTACAATCCATAACCTACTGGAAGAGTCTCTGGGAATAAGTGCTGCAAAATGAGATATAGAAACACTTTCACCAGGTGAGTGATGTGTTCAACATCATGAAGGAATTCATTTTTCTTGGTGCACAGCAGCGCCAGAGAGGAAGTGATGCCAAAATGGAGGGAGCGTCACGGCCAAGCATAGCCTTGGTTCTATTACTGTTGTTGACATTAAGTTAGTGGCACTCTGGGATTTTTTTTCTCAAATACAACACAATCAATCAGATACAGTTATATATTTATATAATAACTATAGGACATAACCCAGACATCAGTGTTTTCATTTCCTCACTCATGTTTTTAAGGGGTTGAAATCACATGAGGTGAATTTCACTTTCTGAGATTACGTTTTTAAAAAAAAAAAAAACATTTGTCCTCAACCTGTTGTCGCTCGCTTGCTTTTCTAATCGATCAGATTGTTCTGTTGTGGGGCCACAGGTGTGTATATATACATATATATATATACACATACTGTATATATATATATGTATATATACACACACACACATATATGTGTATGTATACACAAATATACTGTATTTGTGGCTGAAGGTGTTTGGAAGTAAATAGCCTGGTGTCTTGCTGGCTGGCAGCTGCTTTATCTGTGGCTGAAGAAGAAGAAGAAGAAGAAGAGGAAGGAAAAACAGCTCTTCAGATTGACACAATGGCATGTGCTCCGACAGGGGAAGAGGGCACAGAGGCAGAGGGAGGGAAGCGAAAAAGGAGGAAAACGAACACAACAAACAGAGGAGAGATATTCTTGATATCGTCACCTAAATAGGATGGAGAAGGTGAGCACAAATCCCACCAGTCCCAGTTTGCTTTTCTAAAAACCCCGTCTTCTCTCCTCCCCTATGATGCTCTTGTAGGATTTTGGAGCTAAATCCAGCAAGTTAGGCGCTGATATATCAGAACGAGCATGGGAGCTGCTACTAAATTATTAGAGCAAGTACTGCACAGATACTTTCTGAACATTCGCAAATACCAGAATTCACCACTTCCCGGGACCATACTATTTTTTCTTTTTACAGCAGCATTCTTTGGTGAGGAATGGGACGGTTTAGTATCACAAATGTGATGCTATTCTCCAATTTCACTTAGGGACTTAACAGAGCCAAGGCCCCTCTTTTGGCTCGGCACTCTGTCTCATGTCTTAACAAGGCTTTACCCTCAGCCAAATCTTAAATAAAAACCTTCCGAATCCAGCTCCATACGCCAAACCAGATTTCACTTTGTATGCACGGGCGTGTAAACATTTGTGTGTATCTGTCGTGGATTTGTGAACTGTGTCAGTGCTCATGTTGTGTTACCTCATTTTTTTATTTTTTTTTTTTTAAACATTTCTTTGCCTCTCCCCACTCTCCTCCCTTTAACTCACCCCCGTCTTTCCTTATACAGCATATCAATGAAGGCCAGATATGTACTAGGCGAAGGAGGGTGTATGTGTGTAGCTGTGCATGGCTGAGCGCACTGTTCAATAGTGTGGAGGTTGGCTGGCTGGCTGGGGCCGCGGCTGGCAAACGGCTGCAGCGGAGACTTCGGCTGGGGCTCCGCTATCGCACCCAGTTATCGTTTCCCCCATGAAGGGCTCCCTTATCACCCCAGCCCAGAGAGGTCTCCCTTCTTCTCCCATCCCCGAGACACACTCCCCCTCTCCCACCCTCCCCAACCATCCTTCCCCTCCCCTCTCCACCTCCTCCCTCCTCCCCCCATCCCCTCCTTTCATATCCACCCAGCGCTCCATCGCTCAACATTCAACTGAGAGGGAGGGAGGGATAGAGAGGAGGGAGGGGGGGCTTCAAAGATTCTCTCACACACATAAATACACACACACACACACACACACACACACACACACAAACTCCCCAAGTGTACATGCGTGTGTATGTGCGTGCGTACGCTCAATTTGCCAAAACTGTTTTTCCAGTGTAATTGGGCTTGGGGTACCTGTGTCCATGAGATAGCGCAGCCTCTTCTCCACGCGAGCTGCTCGGGCGTCTATGTGCCTCTGCTCGCTCTCCAGTGCAGACAGCTCCCCAACCACATACTGACTGGTGTCTTTGAACGCCTTCTGTCAACCAGAGAGAGAGGGAGAGAGAGAGAGGAAGAGAGAGAGAGGGAGGGAGGGAGAGAGAATGGTTATGAGAGAAAAGAAGAGTAGTGCGATATAACATTAAACAGAAGTGCATAATAAAAGGACAGAGGGATGAAAAAGAATATTGGGAAAGTAGTAAAATGAAATGAGATGGACTGAGGGGTGATGAAGGGATAGAATAAATAAAGAAGGAGAATGAAAAAGAGAAGAAATACAGCATAGGAAAGGGGGAAAGTGGAAATGTTCGAAGCGATATGCAGTGCTTACATTAAACGACATAGAAGTTCCCCAGAAAGAGAGTTTAATTTCACAACAGATTATACATCCAACTGTTGCTGCCGCTTATTTCTCCTCAGCTTTGTTTCGCCTCTCTCACTTCCTTTCTCGTGTCTCATGTTAAAAAGCAACTCATAAAGGTCATGTACTTCGATTACATGTTAAAAAGAAGATTGCTCATGCAGTTAACTATCAAATGAACACTGAGGAATATGACTGACAGGACAAGTAGGTACATAAATCATTAGTAAGAAACATTGCTTGTCTTTAATCATGAAAAGGGACATATTTGTTTAGGAGTCTGTCAGGATTTTCATCACTTCACTTCAACTCATTGTTGATATAATATGACAAACCAGTTCTGCAGGAGTTGATGATACAAGGAGAGAAAAGTCAAAGAAACATCAATCAATTCTGTAGAGAGAGGAGAGTGATAGGCAGGCGCATGAGAACAAACCTCTTATGTGACCTGAGTGATGCCATTACCCCCAATCTAAGAATCACTGAATATAAATAAATACACAAAAGATGATTTACATCTTATATTGTCTATATGTAACATTCGAAACTTAGTCCAGAACCAACAAATGTCAGCAAACTATACCACCCCACACATACACACTTCCATGCACAAATACCAGCAATTTCACAACAACACACAAGTGGTCACTCACTCACTCACACACACTCACGGCCTTCTATATCATAAGCACTTAATATACACTCCATATCTGACCCTTCACCACCTCAGTATCCAAGCTGCTTGCTATTCTCCAGGAAAAACTCCTCCGAGTGAGGGAAATGTTTATTCAAATTCACCACTGAGGATGCATCCGAAAAATATCTCCATTTTATTGCTGATGCACTCCGTTTTTCCTTAATGGGAAGGAGAACTAGTGAGCAGGAGAGAGAAAGAGAAAGTTTTTTATTCCACCCAGGCCAGCACTTTTTCCTGTACTCTTTCCAGTGTGTGAGTATGTGCATCTGTGTGACTATGTGCACGTGTGTGTGTATGTGTGTGGGCTGATTCCCAGCAGCCTCCCGCTCTAAAACCCTCCCCCTCCTCCTCCTCCTCCTCCTCCTCGCGCGCTCTCGCTCTATCACCATATTTTTCCTTGGCAAATCAATTTTACACATGATCAGCCCACTCCCCTTGCCGCGCTCAGCCCAGCCGTAATTAAGAGGAGGGAAATTACCATATATATTATATTAATGCAAACATCATTCAGCAGGTAATTCTTGGCTGATCGGGATAATGGAAAGGTTGAACACCCATTAACCCTGGGGCCCAGGCTCTGGGAGGAGGAGGGTGTGTGTCAGTGTGTGTGTGTGTGTGTGTGTGACTGGGGTGGAGGGCGCAGGGTCGAGGGTAGGAGATGGCTGCTTGGAAAGGGAGATTCACCCCATGGTCTCCAGTGGAACACACAAACACACACACACACACACTCGTGGAAATAATAGCACTTATATTGACAGAGGCTTTGTGCGCACAAGTTCTAACACGGGCTGAGTAGAGAGTTTGTGTGTGTGTTCACTTGAAGGACCCACAGGCACACAACCTCTCTGCTGACACACACACACACACAGCTCTAAATGGCAGAGCAGCTGATATCAACTATTGTTATAATTAAAGTTGCAGTGTGTTAGATCAATACCTAGATGTCTACGCAGAGAGAAGAGAGGACAGTGGAGCGGAAGTGTGAGTGTGTAAGAGGTGGACAAGGTGAAGAGGAGAAGGATAATTTAAGCAAAGAGGAAGGAGAGAGGAGTTCATAGACAGATTTATCTAAGACAAGATAGAAGAGACAGAACAAGAGCTAACTACTGGGAAATAAAAAGCCAAGAGGAGGCAATTAAAAAACACAACCTCCGACCTCACCTCTGACCCCCTCCTAAACACTTCATTTTTCTTAACCTTGATCATAAGCATCATTATGCCAAGGGGTCAGAGACGCTACGCCAAAGGGAAACTAGGATATTCCAGGACTTTATTGGGCTGAAAATGAATCAAATCAAAATCACAATATAAAGGAATGTGAACTGGCTAAAATATATTTATGCTATTTTTGATTATTCTATGTTTTATACCAATAAAAAAAAAAAAAAAAAGGTGTAATTTCAGCCTTAGAATACAGAGGGATTAATATGTTGATGGTGCCATTGCACACGGAAGCTTGACCTAAAAAGTTACGTCACTAATCAAATCGCACTTACAATATCACAAGAACTGCAATTAGATATTCTCCCCAAATAGCCCAGCCCTAATTATTTCATGATTTTAAAAATCTAACTGTTTTTACATAACATTGAATAATGTTATGGATGAAAATATAACTGTATCCCTGCAAGAAAAGTTCAGCGGGAGAGAAAAGAACAAACCTCCTCTTCAAATGGTCTGCGAATATCGATCTCTGTTG
This sequence comes from Solea solea, assembly GCF_958295425.1. Lineage (NCBI taxonomy): Eukaryota > Metazoa > Chordata > Actinopteri > Pleuronectiformes > Soleidae > Solea > Solea solea. The sequence goes on along the minus strand of NC_081148.1, from coordinate 7,015,659 downwards.
GCGAACCACGATCCTCCTCGGCCTTCTTCAGATCCTCAGGAACAGACCTCTGTCTTTTCACTTCTGGAAGAAAGAGCAGATCGACATATGATCACGGACGTGAAAGCAAAATGTACACAAATGAATTAGTCATCGAACTGAGTGCAATGATACTGAGTTCCCTTCAAGATCTGACCCTTTTGTGTTAATCATTAGAATGTTAATTTCTGCTTTTAGTTGGTTTAGTGCTGCAGATTGACTGTCAATGACCGAGTCCTTGTCTTCATAAGCTGCTCACAATGTTTATAGTGTGGGTGGTTTTTATATTTGCTCTTGAAATGTGGAAAAACATCTTAGGAAACTGTTAAAAAAAGAAAAATGTCTGGTTTCATAGCAACAGCCATGTCATGAAGCTTTTTCACAACACTCAGCACTCACACTGTCGCTCACCTAATATCAGGTGTGAGGTAGATGTACACAAACATACCTCCTTGGGTAAATACTCCATGCATTGTTTACACACTGCACATGTGTTTGTATAGCATTGTCACCCACCTGGTCTGCTCTCCACATACTGGCTGAAGGACTTCAGCTGTGTTTTACGGACTGCAGAGTCCTTGTTGAAAACTACCGGGCTGCGCAACCTTTCCGTTGCTCTGCGTAGCCGCTCTGCTCTCAGCTCCTCTGCGTTATTCTGTGAAGATACAGAACGAAATGTTGTTACTGAACAAAATGTAAAACTCAGATATGCAATGACCGAAGAGGAAATTCAACTAGTAAATTAAGATAGTTCCTCACCAAATAAAACGTCAGACAGGCGGACTTAAACAAAACAATGCACTCACACTAGTTGGTTTAACATCAAATTATTAACTTAAAAACAATGTCCGTAATTAGGCGGCTCATACGCGAAAACACATAACAGGCCATGAGATAAATGTGGTAGCATATGATATATAAACCCCATTGTATCTGAACATAGACACACACACACACACACACTCATGAGAGAAACAAAAAAGGAGGCAATTAACTTGACTTTCAACAAACCCCGAGCCAGAAAATATATTCAGATTATGCAAAATGCAAAAAAACGCTATTGTTTTCAAAGTGAACATGTGCAAGCTGCACGCTTGCTTCTCCCAATATCAAAGAAACAGCATGCAGAAATGTTTTATTACCAGGCCTCCAAATATGCCAAGCCGAGTGGAAAAGAAACTGACTCGGGCTAAGGCTGACGCTGTGGCAGCGCTAATAAGATGGCGAAACGTGTAATAAAGTCCACAATTAGAGCAAGCGCGTTCCACTGCTTGAGACGGGGGGGAGATAGTCAGGCAGAGCAAGGACGACTAATAAAGACAGTGTGGATGCGGAACAAGCGGGAGAAAGGCAGTTGTTAGTTTAGCTTCAGATTATTGACTTTCAAAAACAATGTCAGCAATTAATTTGTTCTCGCTTTGTTTCGTCTATTAGTCTGTCAGTGTTTACCAGCCACTTAAAACCTCATGTCAAGTCAAATCTAAGCAAATTTATTTATGAAGTGTTGGATACAAAATGCCCAATTATTTTATTTATACATTAGGCCAGAGCTTGGATGTGTGAAAGAATTGTTTGCTTGTATGTGTGTGTATCAGACTGACAATCAGTCAAAGAGCAGAGGGTACAGCGTGGCGAAACTGTGGCAGGTAAAGGCCTCGTGTCTCAGTTCACTGCTAGGTGGGCAGCATTTAAGTTCAATACTTCACTTCCTACATTGAAAACAGATTCTCTCCATCCATCACTGAACATGTATCTGTCCATCTACTACAAGAAGCAACAGTCATGTCTGAACTGGATAACTCTAGACGAGGCGAGAGCGCTGAGCGTCTTCATCAACTGAAACCTTCTGTCACTAACATAAAAAACACTCTGACTGTGAAGTGACGCAATGGCTTAATCACTGCTGACACAGCAACATCCCAAAAATCAATTGCATTCATGATTCTCCAATTATAACAACTAATAATCAATACTATATATATATATATATTCAAGATTGCCCCCCCCCCCCATTATCACCATTCATTAGTCTTCACTACTTCATGTTTTACAGTCAACCTAAAGTTTAAAGAGTGAACATCTTCAACATGGTAATTACCTTGTGTCTCTGTATTAAATACAATGATTTCAGCATATTTTCTACATATTGTACAATTGTTAAACTTGATATATACGTACGCCGCCTTTCGTCCCATGTCAGCTGGGATTGGCACCAGTGCCCGCCCAAGACCCTCATGTGGAGGATAAAACAGTAGAAGATGAGTGAGTGTGTGACGTATTAGCTGCCATTAAGGGGCTTCAATATCTCTGGTTTGTGTTTGTGTAACAAAGGTGTATTTGTGTATGTGCTAACTTCACAATTAACACAATCTAAAATTGAGTGGGAGTAAAACAAAAAAAGATGTCACGGCTCCAATTTCAACTTCAGTAACTCACTTAACAAATGTACAACTATGAGCTGCAGTGGAGAGGAATCCATCAAGTGGCTGAGGAATGAATATTCAATATGTTTGCTTAAAAACAAAGTCGAACAGTCACTGATAATTGGATGTCAAAGGATTTGTTGGATTAATGCTGCTGTGCTTTGTCATATTTTCCTGATGAGGCTTTGTTTGTTTTTTTGAAAGATATTTAGTTTAGTGACTGATAAGAAGAAGTGCGAGCTTTTGCAATATCTACAGGAAACTGTTCATTTGACTAAAGTGGAAATCCCTGAGGAGAACGATTAGGACACCGAGGCTGTCCATCCAATTATCACTTATTGTTAACTATTGTGAATTTGACTATAACCAGAGGTTGATCGGTTACAATGGGTTTAACGACTGCCACGTTACAAGTAGACCCAGATGAACAGCTCACACGTATGCTCCATGTATGCACCTTGACATTTTAAGGACACAGACTCTCACTCTGCTTGCCACTGTCCCTCCTCTAAGCTCGAGGACAAGCAGATATTGGGTGGCCCCCCTCTCGTCTTCCATCTTACTCTTTCTCTCTCTCTCACACACTTTTCCCTCTTATCGCTGCTGCCATCATCGCTGTGGTAAGCAGTGATTCAGTGCTTTTGGTGCATGTGGGAGTCTTTAAATGTGCATGCGAGGTGCTGTGTGACTAATGTTGCAGTCTGCTGAGCGTCGCATGCCCTTATCATGTGCCACCGAGGCTGCGCATACACACAATTGCTAATGAGAGGGAGGGAGGGTGTGTGAATGTGTAATGTTCCTGCAGGTCACTCTGACCGGGGATATTCAATCCTCCTGGGACAAGGCAGTTTAATTTTTAAATGACGACATAGAAACAGACATTAACGGATCTTTGAACAATTACTTAAAAGACAACACTTTCTACAGGACAGAGTTGAACTTAAAACCTGAGAGCACAGTCAGCAGGTTTTCATGCACAGTCAAGTCGAGCCACGGTTGCTACTCGACTTTGTAACTGGACGCCTGCCATTGTCCCAGGATACTGTACAAGCGTTCGTGGGGGAATCGATTTACTGAATGAAGTGTGTCCACCGCCACTTCACTGGAGGCAAGTATGCGCCATTCAGCATGTGAGAAGGTGGTTTCTGAGACAGCGTGCGGCTACTTGTTTGCGTGTCAAGCACAAAACAGAGTCCTCCTGACATCCATTAAATCAAATATTTGATATCTTTCATTTAATGGATCTTAGCCTGACATTGACAAATTCAATTTAGAACAATTTGAGTTGAACAAACATGTTTAAATGTATTTTAAAAGTTCAGTTTGTATGAATTCGTGACAATGGTGACTGCAGATTGTAACACAGAGAGGACGTCTCTGCTAACCACTCTTTCCCAAGTGCATCTAGAACTACGGTTCTAAATGCTAAACGTTGGAACATTAAAAAAATGCTGAAACCAGATCCCTTTTTGAGTTATGCTGCTCAGAAACACAGACAAGTGCAGCCAAAAACATAACCTCCTTGATGAAGGTAATGAAATGCTATGATTCATTCTCATCATCTGATCATATCATATTTGAACTACTGGTATAGTCAGTGACACAATAGCAGGCAGATATATATACAGTAGCTTACCATGTCATGATACGTGATATAAAAATCATATCTGTTGCGCCATCAATTCTAACAACTAATCTTTATTGTTAGTGAGTTGATTTGATGGTGATCAGGTTATGAGGTTCATTAACAAATACTAATGTTATTCTAGACTGTAAATTAAGACAAATGCACTAATGATAACCAGATTAAAACTTAAAACCTGTCGTTGTAAATCAAGAAATCAAGAGGTCAATTCATGGCCAGAGCAAGAACCGTAATGTGCTCACTTGTGGGTGACGTGATTCTGATTTGGTTTGGTGTCAAACCAAAATGGTGACTCTATTTTTGTGAGGGTCAAGTGGTAACACATGCACACATACACTCTCCATGAAGGTCTAAGCCTTTTAGGCTTTGAACACAAGAGGGTGTTTATGTGAATTGATGATCAAAGACACCCTGTGCTGCCATAAGCACAGAGGGTTTTGCTCGCACTGATAGCCACACACATGCACGCACACTCACACACGCACAATCACTCACTTTATTCCTCTTGACATTCAAAATCAATTAAACAGATGTTAAGACTGGTCGACTGCGATGTTGGCTCAATATTCACATCAGAAGGTATAGACACATGCAGCAGCAGCAGCAGCATCACCCCTCCTCCCCCCTTTCCTCACCTATTCAGACACACAGCAACTGTCTGAAAAGGTCATAGTCAATAGAGCAGACTGCTCCATGTTATGTAGAGCATTATGATGCCACTGTGTGTGATGGATTTAGACATTAGTCTTATATGAACACTAGAGGGATAAACTATAGTCTCACATGAAGTGGTCCAAGTGACTGATGTGTACACAGGGTCAGCCAGTCGACAACCAGGGTCAATCGGACCCGATTGATTGGACTGACCCTTTGATGGTGGTGGCGAGAAGGGGAGGGGAGCAGAGAAAAAAAATAAAAACAAAAAGAGAGGTAGACAGATAAAAGGAAAGAGAGATGTAGGGGTAAAAAAAAAAGACACACACACACACGGAAAGAAAGGAAAATAAAGATACTGCACCTTGCGAATGTTTCAAAAGTGGTAAGATACGTACCTCCTGTCCTTCTGTGGGGCTAAGTGGGGAGGAGGAGGAGGTGGCAGTGGGTGAGGATGAGGAGGAGGTGGAGGACGGGGAAGAAGGAGAAGTGACTCCTCGTGGGCTGATTTCCACCAGCTTCTTCAGCTTCAGGTCCACGTGCTTACTGTTGGTACCTGGAGAGCAACAGGAGGAGGGACAATGAGAACAAAGTAAACCTTTTAAGTGTCAAAAAAAACCCAACTGTATAAATAACAGGCATTTGAAGCACGCACACGATGACAACACAAGATGAGTCTTAAAGAGTTTTTCACTCAAAATCTTTGTCCTCTGATGTTTAAAACATCGAGTCTATTCCCACTGAGAAAAACATGTTCAACTTAAAGTTTTGACAAGTTGTATTATACTGTTTTTAGTTTTCTTTTAACTCAATCTTGCTCTAAATAATGAATTTATTAACACATCTATGCTACAGTGTATAGAAATGACATTGACTTAGTATCACATGTCATAACTGATTCAGAACTGTCTTGTCTAAACGTGTAACTTGATACAACGGCTATACAGTATATCTGCTCCTGGTCTCTTTCTTCTGTCTCTTCCTCACCTCCCTCTTTCCCTTTCTCTCCCCCAGATCTCCTCTGTCCCCCCCTCTGTTTCCTCTCACCCCAACGGGTCGAGGCAGAGGCTTGTTCCTGTTAAAAGGGAGTTTTTTCTCTCCACTGATGCCTAGTGCATCTCTTTTCTCTCCTCTCTCTAATATTGTATTATATTATTAATATAATATTATAAGGTTTGTGCCTTACTCTATACTTGAGATAACGTACGTTGTGATTTATATTATGCAAATAACTACGTACATAATAATATTGCTTCCCAATGACAGTCTGTGAGTTTTAGATGCAAAAACATATTTTCAAATATTCAAATGCTTTTTAACGCTGTAATGTGTGATTTCACACAATGCTGATTAAGCCCAGCAGCTCCACACGACTCTCTCTTACAGACTTTAATTCTCTCATTGACTCATCTTTTTTACATTAGAGTGCATATGTTTATGTTTACTTAGCTTTACGTTTACTCTTGTTCATTTTCTTTTTATTATTCTTATACATTTCTATCCTTATTTCATGCTCTTCGAATTGTAGTAGCTGTAACACAAGAATTTCCCCTCAGGGATCAATAAAGTATTATGATTCTGAATCTGATTCTTAATCCATCTGTCAAACCCTCCCTCCTTTCTTTCTTCCCTCTGTTTTTCAGTGGTTGTGTACAGGTTTATTTAACCAGGGACTAGAAACCACAGCTTCCCTGCCAGGTCAGACCACTGCACTGAAGAAGATGAAAGAACAGGAGGGCAACCGTTTCATGTGTCATTTGCCGCCGTAACACACACACACACACACACACACACACGCACGTGCACATCGTGATGCATGCAGAGGCAAAACACAGACATCAAGTCTTGCGCTTGGCTTATATAAGGACACACATTAACAGACTCATATGTGCCAAAATACACGTAAACCAAACACGGAGTATAGGAGGCGGAGTGAATGACCTGAGCTGCTGGAAAAATGTGACTGACACTGAACATTTTCGTTGAGTTTAAGTGTGGTATCAGCTCCTTTAGTGATACAATCACCACCCTCCATTTCTTTCAAGGCTACATGAAAATTACCAGCTACAAAGGAAGAAAAAAGGAACACGGAGAGTGAGGAAAAACACACACACACACACACACAAAATAGCGAGGAGATATTGCACTTCAAAGCTGGAGGAACCAATTGTCTGTTCTCATGTTTGTTTTTCTCCTGGTCCCTCACTGTACTCGCACCTATCTCACATCGGCAGGAAAGTGAGGAAGCAAATAACGAATTAAAAACAAAACAAATTAATTAGTTTACCTCTGAAGATTTGAGCAAATGCTTTCCTGAAGATATGATTTTATTTGTCTGGGGACCACTTTTCACAGTTTATTAATTACTACTTAAAGAAGTTGTTAGTGGGAATGAAACAACACTGAAGTAGGCTGGCGCTGGTTCCTTCAGTGTGAAGCATTAACGGGTACAGAGACAATAGGACGTTACCAGGACCAGGACACAATTCACAAACATTAAATGGACAGCATGCACCAAGGTCAGCAGTGACAGATGAGAGTGTAAGTGAGTTGCAAAGTGAATAAGTGGGTGAGTAAAGCTTAGATCAGATCAGATCAGTGGTTTTAAATTTTGATGAGGGCAGTTCAGACTACATGCCTGGTCTTTTGTGAATGCTTAGAGGAGATAAGCTGCAGTATCACACTCCATGCACAGTTAAATCAAGCTACCGTTTAATTGGACTACTGTCCTTGTCACAGTATACAAGCACTAGCGGAGAATTTAGTTATTTAGTTATACAAGTGTGTTCGCCTCCGCTATGGTAGGTGGTGGTGGGTTAGGGTTAACTTTAGCTAGTGGGTCGTTGTTAGCATACCGAGGGGGAAAATGTCAAAAGTCATTTTTTATGTAAAGGACATAATTGTAATACTACACTTTACAGTTTTACTTAGGTCTTTGGTCTTAAGACATTAATTCTCTGGTGCATTAGTAAGTGAGTAAGGAGTGAGTGGTTAACAGCGAGAATGAGATGGACAAATTGTAAATAATTAAGGAATTTATGTGAAAGAAATTCTTAAAATAAATCAATTAATGAGAAGTAAATGTGTCAGAGAAAGCACAGGCAGAAAAAGACAAACTTCACATTCACACATGCAACTTCAGCTGCCGACTTTACCAAGAGAGGTTAGCTCAGAGCTGGGGTTAGTAAGCTCCAGGGACCCGTGGGTGCTGGATGTGGCTGGAACTGAGGCCTCCAGTGGCAGTGGGTTAGTATCCAGTGCAAACGCAGCAGCAGCAACAGTAGCATCATCATCAGCATCAGCACCAGCACCAGCAAAATGGAGCCTGTCCTCCTCAGCCCTCCCCTCCTCCTCCTCCTCCTCCTCCTCCTCCTTACCCCTTTCATCACTATCCTCGTGATGACCTCTCACTCCATCCAAAACATCTGTGGTGATGGAGTGGGAGAGAATAATGGAAAGAAATAGAGAAGGGTGGAAGTCAAGGATGTTAGGAAATGAAAATGAGGAGGAAAAATGTAGATGAATATAGAGAAGAGAAAAGCCTGGTTAGTTTACATTTACAGTTAGCTAGTTAGTTAGGTTTAAAGAATTAGTTATGGAAAAAGAATTAGTAAGTGACAGAAAATGTATCAATCTATAATTTAACCAACCTTTGAAAAGGTTTGAAATGGTTTGAAAAGGCCATAGATCTGAGTAATAATGTGGGATTTGATTGATTGGTGTCTGCTTATCATAGGAGAGAAACTAAGACTTGAACTAATTTGCATCATTCAAACATCAGTTGCCAGCCTTGCATCTCCAGCTTAAATAAATTGGGCAAAAAACAAACAAATACAAAAGACTGTGCACAAAGCCTGCTCAAGGCGAGTAATATTGCTTCTTTTTAAGGGAGGGCATTGTTTAAGTGATGTCTATGTATGAGGGAGAGCCAGCCACGCCTCTGACTTCACAACGCTGGCATGTTAGTCTAAAATCACACACTTGTGCAGTGTAGAGTCACTGTAATGAGTCGTGTCTTCAAATTTTTATGAACAAGGTGTCATAAAAGTTTTCTGAGGGGCTCAACAGAACAAAAGAAGAAACACGTTCGAGGAAACTCAAATGGAGACCTGAGCAGTTCTGTTGGCGTGGATAACCCACCACGGATTAAAACAAAAACAATCAGTAAACAGCATCTGAAAATGAAAGCTCCCTTCTCTGCTATTTACTACTTGGTGGGGAGCAGGAGAGAGAACAAAGAGAGAAGGCGAGAGAATCATACTAACAACATTTCCTGTTTTTTTTCCCCCTCCTCCTAATTTGCTAGCTGCGATGTGGAGCGTGCTAGCAAGCACCGTTCCTGCGTGGCTGGCTCAGGCCTAATTAATAGGAGGCCATGGTGATGGAGTTTGGAAAGTTTCTTTGCGGGCAGACACTTGGAGGGGGCAGTCTGAGCTGCATTAAAGGACCGTGAATGGTGCTGAGGGGAGAGAGGGAGAGAGGGAGAGAGAGAGAGAGAGACACAGAGAGAGGGAGTGTGGAGGCTAGGATTAGCCGTTCTGCTCGGGAGGCCTTGTGTATCACAGCCCACAGCATTTCTCTCCTCTCTTTACCTCCTCCTCCCACGTTCCGTTCTTTCCTCCAACTCCATTTTTAATGAGACCAACAATTAGTCCAATTCAGAAAAGCTGAAAGAGCAAGTAAATCAAGTGGTACCCTCCCTACTCCTCACTGTCTTTTCTCCTGTCATTCTACCTAACAAGTCGCTCATCTCCCTTCTCGTCGTATTGACTTTTTTTTCCCCGTGTTCTTTGATTGTTTGTTGAGAAATATCTTATGCGTTCACCTTGTGCTTTTTTAATCCACACCTTGTGTGCCAGAAGGAACACAACCACCACCAACAGCGCTGTGTTGTGTGCACCTCTAAATGTAGAAGTGCGTGGTATTTTGAGGCATAATTTGGCCTCACAATATGTTGTGTTGATTAACAATAATTGGGTAAAAGAGGCGAGGCGGGGGGAAGTCGCAGGGTGAACTGCTGCTCTGAATATGAGGGAGGTGCTTTTTAGACCTGCAGCTGTTGTCAAATGACTTTTTGTTTGTTTTTTTGTGAGGATTAAGCAGAACCCCTTCAGAGTGCATAATGGAAATGTGTGAGCATGTGTGTTATGAAAAAAAAGTGAGTGTGTCGAAGCATGCCAGTGTGACTTTTTTCTTTTTTTTTCTTTTTAAACAAGTATTATTAAGTGCGAGCATGTGTGTTTTAATTCCTTTTATAATCAAATTCTGAAAGTATGTAAATGAGAATAAATAAAGAGTTACTGCAAACACTGTGTGTCCATGAAGGCTAAATTGACTTTTGAATGTGGCCATGTTTAGACCTGGTATTAACACCTGTTTCTAGTGATCCAATCACAGGGGGGTCAGCTCTCAGTTCACACCTGGAAAATCATGTTGTCCTAATTAATTAGACCAAGTTACACTGTGACTGGACCTCATAAGTGTCCGCATTGTATTGTGCATTCACACCTGTATTGTGGCATGTGCTGGTGTGTGTGTGTGTGTGTGTGTGTTGGTGCACTGACCAGCAGCAGGGCTTCCTCTGCTGCCCTTTCCTCTCTCAGTGCTGGACACATCCAGCAGGCTCATGTCAGACATCTTGACTCCAGAGCGAGCCTCAGCTATCAGCTGCCTGGCCCGCTCTCTCAGCTGTCTTCGCCGCTCTGCATCACGCTCCTGCAAACACACAAATATGCAAAAAAAAAAAACATGAACAAAAGAATTTCTTACAAGATTCAGAGGAAAGGGAAATCTCTCATCTTGGATTTCAGTAAGTGATACGTAATTCAAAATGCCACAAAAGAAGTTTGGGTTGCATGCTGTTTTATGATCCATTTGTTATCAAAGTGGATGCACACATCATGATGAGCATTATGGGGTTAGAAAGACTACACAAACACACACTCACAAACACACTCTTTGCAAAGGGCAGATACAGTATTGAGCTGACACCATCAGAGTAATGGCAGAAATGCCATTTTCAGTGCAATTCAATCTGATCCTACTGATACTACAAGCTACCACATGCACACAAAAAAACATTGATGATGTCAATGACAAACACTTAACTGATAAATACCCAAACAAACACACACACACACACACACACACACACACTCAATGTGCAGGCTCTATGTGCATTTGGCAACCAGGCGAGAGATTTGTAAATTTCTATAAAAATAAGAGACACAAAAACAGGAGAAAACAAATAAATTATTACTTTATAATATTATAAATTGAAAGCTATTTCAAGGACATCATTCAGGATGTGAAAGAGCAGTCGCCTGTGTGATTCAAGCCTCTGTGAAAAAACAACAGAAGTTACAAGCCACACAAACTGTGAAAAACTTGTCTGACATGACACCACTTTCAAACTCTGAAAACTCCACCTTGCACCCCCCCCCTCCCCATATATACACAAGCGTATAGCACCCAAGGGAGCGAGAAGTTGCATTTCTCTGTCACTGTTCCTCCTCCCTGTGGTTTTCTGTTAATCAGGATTCTCCATATTGAGGCAGGGGTTTTAAGGCTGGCCTACTGATGCCGCACATTTATCCATTAACAAAACAAGCAGCACCCGCTAATGAGCTACATCTCTCCATTTCCATGTCAATTGTTTGCTTGTAGCCATTGTTAGGGTGGGACAATGGGGCTGTTTTGTAAATGACAGCAACCCTAATGCACTTTGTGTGTGTGTGTGTGTGCGTGTGTGTGTGTGTGTGTAAGAGAACCCGAGGGGATGCCCATAGGGGAGGGGAACACACCTTAGAGAGAAACTAGTAGATGGAGAGAGAGATGAGATAGAGAGTATAAAAAGAGAGATAAAGAGTGAGGAGATGAGCGAGAATCAGCTTGTAGAAAAGCAGAGAGTCAAACACTACAGTATTTGTTTCCCAGCTCTTTGTGAGCACTGTTCCAATCAATTGAGTGGCAAATGAACGAAAACGGAAGGTTTGGTGCACTGAATAAACAGGTGAAACTTAACCTAACATTTGAAGGGAAGGCCAAGAATCACAAGTACATAGTCTTTAGTGTGGTAGAAATCCTCAGAGAGATCAATATTTATTTAAAGTAAATGTAACAAAAAAACATTTTCCATTAAATGTGAGAAATCAGCTGAGTACGCAGTCCATTACCAGGCATGTGTACTTCATGATCAAACTGTAATACAGTTTAAAAGAGCAAAATAATCTCTGGTAAGTACTTTAATAATTTCATTTTGGAGACAAGGATTACAAATGGGAAGCCATCAAACAAACACTGGTGCTGGCATCTGTGGAGTCTCCCTGCTGTGACCAGGGTGAGGGACTAACAATCGAATTGGAAAAAAAAAAAATATGGCTTGATTGCAGCATTCTTCAATGACATGGTGTCTTTTCTTTTTTCTTTTGTTCCATGCATCCTCTCTTCAGTGTGTCTTATTGTGTTTTTTTTCCTCCCTCCTTGTTTTCATCAGTTTGTGATGTGATAAACAATAATGTTACTGATGGCCTTCCAGCTTTGGGACAGTTCTGATATCTAATCTGTCCTTTACAGATATGGATAGAACTACCAGTTAGAGTGGGCCTATGTATACATACATATTAACAACACGTCCCTCTACATTATTGTTGTTGGCCATTTTGGGGACAGGAAATAGGAAACTGGCTTTGCCTATCCAGAGGCTAGGATTAACACTATAGACTGAGTGGCTCCTAGCTCTGCTGGCTACAAAGCCACTGATTAGAAAATAGAGGAATGTGTTTCATAGGGGAGAGAAGGGATTGGTAGGGGAGAGGCATTTCATTGGAGGACAAAGTGTGACTTCATTGAGGATCAAAAGTAAACAGGTAAACTTATGAGCATGGAATCATATAAAGTGATCTTTAAGAACTGAAGGACTAATAATAAGATAAGTTAACACATCATAGCACTCAGTGAAACATGTTACATAATTTACTTTGATCTCTCTTGACCATTTAGCTGGATCAATATAGTGATATTAAGCAATGTCATAAAAAAGCAAAGTAATAAAAAGTAAGGACTATTACAAAAACGAATGCTAATGGCTGGAAGATGAATGTGTGTCATAGTATTACGCTGGAAAAAGTAGAGCACACAAAGAAGGCATTAGCATGTTCACCTGGGTTGTTTGTTCCAAGTGATGCCAACAAAAACCTGCATGCACTGCAGAGTCATTTGACCCACAAGTGAACGTTGATTAAACACCTTCCCACTGGTGAAAAACCCATTTAAACCCAGGATTAAACAGATATTCTGACCAGTGTGAATGGGGTTTAACACTCATATCCCAAATATAACTCATTGATAGATAGGAGCACAATATGCCAGAATGTTTTTTAATCCACTGCCTTATCGACTGAGTGGTAACGACTAACCAATGATCAGAGTTACAAATGTCGTCGATGGAAATTGTACATAACAGGAAAATAAAAATCCATGGGCCTTTTATTTGGCAAAACAATCAGAGGTTGTAAAAGTCACCAGGATACAAGTTTGAAAAACAGCAGAACACAAAAACGCAACCAGGCATGTCGCTACATGATCAAAGCCAGTATGAAAAAGGAGGAGTGAAAGTGTGTCGGGCAGTGGTCAGCGGGTAGCACAGCCTCAAGAATGGAGACTCAGGAGGGAAGAGGCTATTCTTTTTTTAAATGGAGACAGCAAGAACAATTGTGGACTGTGTCTTCCATTGACTGCTTGGAACCTCCAGGGGAAGAGAGGCTGAACGGTTGAGTGCGGGGCTGAGACAGAGGGCTCCTCTGTGGGCTTGGTGTTGGGGTGAGGACCCCTCTCTATTCTGGAAGCTCTTTTTGAGCTGGGTGAGCAAGTTGTCGCCGTGGTTGCTCTTTTCTGGGCAAGAAGAAAGAGGGAGGGAGGGCACGCACCACTGGTCATGTACAGAGACCTGGCGTGGGCATCGAGTGATGCCACACTCGCACACTCACACACACACACACACACACACACTTACACACGGGGATGAACACACAATCGCTATCTGAAAGGGTTTGCCAACCTCCCAGATAGCCAGCCAGTCTGGCAGCCACTCATGCAGCTCCAGACATTTGTCATGACAGGCTAATTCACAGTCAAGAGGTGCTTTAGGTCTCTATCTGGTCCAGGCACACACACGCACATACACATGCTAAAGCACACACACACACACACACACACACACACACACACCAGTGGACATAGCTGTGTCAACACACACACACTCGTGATGATGATACAGACACAATGCAGATGCAGAAAGAATTTGGTCAGTGGTTAAGCCAGGTGGTTGTTGCTACTGTGATTCAAAGTTATTCTACCGGGGAAAAAACACACACAGTTGACAGATACTTTATCAACTACACACTTGGCTTTCACTATTATACATACAGTAAATGTAAAAGGGCTTTATTAAACAAATAAATCCTCATATGTCCACCTAATTCAACATAACACTTCTTGAGGAGGTGACATCATTTAGTTTTACCTCTTGTTGCAGATTACTACATTATTGAGGTGGAGTGGTGGGTAACAAATGATCTACAGTATTTGTGTTTCCTAAATAATATTAAGAATAATAAGTGAGAAGCTGAGTTGACTGTCCAGGGTGTGACCCGCCTATCGCCCTATGTCAGCTGAGATTGGCACAGCACCCCCGCGACCATCCTGTGGTGGATAAAGCGGTAGAAAATGGATGGATGGATGGATGGATGGATGGAAGTTGATTGAAAACATACATTTTGTTTTGAATGTAAACACAGAATGGTGTCTGTTGTACTATGAGGTACCAGAGGCAGGTTTGTAGAAAGGACTGGTGTAAAAAGTGGACAAACACACAGCTAAATCTCCTTAGAGGTAGGAATTGGAATCTACGGGGTTTATGGGAGATGTGGTCTTTTTTTTTTTTTTTCTAAAAACACTGCAAAGGCTTTAAATGACCTGGAATAATTCATGCACCGCCATTACGCAAAACCCTATATCAATTAATTCAACAACAAAACGAGAGTATTGCAGAATATTACTGCATAATATTATGAATGTTCCAAATTTAGTAATTACTTTCAACACTTCTTACTGCTCAATTTTTGGTTAAGAGAGAAAAAGAGAGGAAAGGAGGGAGGGATGGAGGGAGAGAGGGAGAGAGAGAGAGCGAGGGGGGAGCTTATCGTCTGGCCACAGACAGAGTGCGCGGATCAATGAGCATGCGAGGCCCACAGTGATCAATGCATTTGATAAAGAATTAAAGAAGAGCCACTGTACATGGCTATCAAAGAACCAGGACACGGCCTAATTATGATTCGACGGGTGCGTGTCGATGATAGGGCTCTGTGTGAGTGTGTTACATGTACATAAATATAAATCTGTGACATGTCCG
Organism: Solea solea; assembly: GCF_958295425.1. NCBI lineage: Eukaryota > Metazoa > Chordata > Actinopteri > Pleuronectiformes > Soleidae > Solea > Solea solea. Next base: position 7,000,508 of record NC_081148.1, on the reverse strand, counting down.
TGTGGAAGGAGTATGGAAGTGCTGGTTGTTTACCTGTGTGTCAGTGTGTGTGTAGTGCCGTGGATTGTGGTTGTAAAATTCTGCTTTTGAAATGACGATATTTATTTGGAAGAATCCTCAGACGTATCCTTTAATATGTACCATTTCCTCTATCCTCGGCACAAATCTCATGAGACTTGATAGTCTCGCGTGACCACAACAGTGTGTTTTTTTGAACAGCAAAGAGTCGGCAGCAGAAATATTTTCATATGAGGCTTTTTGGCAGCTTTGGTGTCGTGATTGTCCACACAGAGGACAGTTTAGTTTGTTTGTGTCCTCCATTGCCACAGCAAATCTACATAACACCACTGTTGTCTTCTTCTGATGAGCTAAGAGGACATGGATGCAGGCCCAACTGTGCTCACAGCACTCTCTGCTGGACAAGTTGGTATTACTTCAAACTTTCTGATGTCCTTCTGGGCTGAAGATTTTTTCACTTTAACAGGTTTTTTAGGTTTGAGTTTGAATTATCACCGAAGAAACCTTCTTTCTGTGAGGCAATAGTGCTCTCCACGTGCACCAGTGTGTTCATATTAAATAAAAAGTACATTAATGCAACTACTTAAAGGTAAAATTTCTATACTTTATTGATTTTAATGATGCACCAGGTTAGAGAAATCCAAATGTACAATTTGCAGCATTAGTTTTGTAAAAATATCTTTCATAAGCTGAAATGAATCAAATCAAAACCGTGTGAACTGGAAGCTAATCTGAGCTCATGCAACGTTTTTAGTGAGTGTGTTTGGGTTTTATTTATTTGCATTTTTTTTTAACTTTATGATTAATACACTCATGAATTGAACATTTTGTGTAAGTTTTGTAATATCATTCATGTTTAGTGATGTGTATAAAGGCCTATTGGCGCATGTTCACTTGTTGTTAGAGTGCACTGTTTACATGTGCGGCAGCACAAAGGCTCATATATGAAAAGCAAACTGAGTATTTTATGGAGAACAGTGTTTGCAACCGAAGGAAAATAAACGCATGTGCTTTATGCGTGTCGCAAAATTCAAAGAACAAGGGGGCATGTGTATATGTGTGTAAATCAAGCTGATATTTTTTGAGCAAATAAATGTTTGTTTGACTTGTGAACTTCTGTTTAACTGCGGTTGCACAGTTGAATCGCTAAATTAACAGTTTGTCTCCAGCAGTGTGTGTGCGTGCGTGTGTGTGTGTGCGTCTGTGTGTTTAACAAAGGGCACTCATACAGTAGGACGGGTTGAGCAGGTAACGTGGAGGCTACCACGCACACACACAGGAGCTCGTCACTGACAGGCGAGTAAGATGGGAAGGTTCTGCCCTTTAAAAAGACAGGATAATTACTGTGGAGAGACCGAGAGAGGAAAGGAGAGAAAAAAAAGAGCTCGAAAGAAAGACAGAGAACATGAGCTGAACTCTTGTGATGGTGGGCGACAAAAAAAAAAACCTGTCACTGCACAGGATTCTTTGCAAGCAAAAAAATGACACTAAAACATAATATCAGGAACTTAACTCAATAGAGGAATGGAGGAATTAGCTTATTGAAGATATCTGATGATGACTGAGTGACAAGAAATTCAGCACAGAAGAGTTAGTATACAACTGTGAGGGATTCTTAGCTAAAATGTACAGCATATTAAACAATATTAGGGCGGCAATGATTATTAGATTACCCGATTAGTCATAAAGTAGTCGTCAACTATTTTGATACTCTGTTACTTGATCATCGATCAATTTTTCAGCATCTTAAATGAGAATATTGTTGGGGTACTTTAGCTCCATATAACAAAGAAATCATTTAAACTGAATCATTTTGGTTTGTGGACAAAACAAGACATTTGACAATGTCGTCATTTTCAAAGCCTATAAACTATAAACTTTGTTTAAAACTGTGTTACTACAACGTCTGATGCACTCTGTGCAGCAGGAAACAGTGCTGTGTATTTCAGAACATTGAGACGGGGAGAAAAATACAAGTCACTAAAGAACTTGAGGAGTTCATCCTCCAGTAAAATAATGACCCGTAACATTAGAAGAAAAGAACCAATCAGAGGCTTCACAAGACGGAGGAGCAACACATAACTAAACTCATGTGTGTGTGTGTGTGTGTGTGTGTGTAAACTTCTGCTGCAGCATTGGCACAAAACAACTGAATGAACTTCCATTAGAACGCCACCAATGACTTTAACATCTGAATGAGTAAAAACGTTGAAGAAAATACAGGATTTAAAACTTGATAATTAATGTGTATTAATGCTTTAATGATCCTCAAACTTTAAACCAATGTTCTTCTAATATCTGAACACATTTAAACCACTCTCTTATAGTGCTGCACACACATAGTAGAATAATTCAAATTCAGTTAAAGCCATAAGGCAGCTGGTAAAGTAGTGGGATTACTGTAATTTCATGTGAAATAAATGTTAAATATTCTCTTCAGCCTTCATATTTATTCATGCACGGTGGCTTTAAGAACACAGAGAGAGAGAGAGAGAGAGGGAGGGAGGGAGAGAGAGAGTGAGAGAGAGAGAGACTTAAAAATATTTGACACTTCCACTTGGTCAAACGTGAACACAAGGCATGTCATAACTCGAAGAAGACAAAGAAGAGGAAGAAAGAGAGGTACATGTGTTCAGGCATGTGTGTATTACAGCTCTCCTCTGTGATGGCTTGATCGGCTCTTGTGATGCAATTGTTTTACACACTTACTCACACACACACACACAGCCACACACTCTCTCATACACACACACACACACACACACACACACACACACACACACAATTAAGAAGCTGCGTTTGATCTCCACTCAAGCCAATTCGGCCACGACAGATAATCACACACTCCAAGACAAGCACGAACACACACACACACAGCCCAAAGAAACTCTCCTCACCAAACTATTTAGTTTCATTAGGGGCACATTCTTCAAAAAGAAAAGTGAGAGCAAGAGAAAAGGAGGGGAGGGGGGGGGGGGCTGAAGGAAGAGAGAGCTGGAAGAAGAAAGGAACAGCAGCTACATTAAAATGAGACCTGGAGAAAGACTATTACTGCTGGGAGAAAGTTGAAAAGGAGAGAGGACAGAGGGAGGAGGAGGGGAGTAAAGGACAAAATGGGCACAGAAAGGAAAGTGCACAAGGCCATATTTGCATTTTCAAAATAGACACTTTCTACTTCTGCTGCAGCCCTTTACGGGCGGTTCAATCCACGAGAGGCTAAACAGTAGTTTAAAATCTCCCAAAGTTGCATTTACTGTATTTCCCCTCCACGAATGAGGGAGTAAAAGTTCAGGCGCCGCGTTCTGGTATTTGCTGCAAGAAAGACGAGAGAGACGTCACTGCTGCAATTTGATCTAATGAAACTCAGCATTAGTTATAATGAGAAGATGTCACTCTTTGCAAGTTTACACAGCGTTCCAGCTCTGACAGCTGCCGTCTGCATGGCACCTTTCACAAGTTCACAAGGTTTGAAACAATAGTCTGACACACATATACAGTATATATACATATACTGTATATGTATATAAAATGTGACTCTGGCAAGCAAATGGATTTTTATAATCACGCAAAAACGTTATAAACACAGTTGTTGTTTTTTTTAATAACTTTTAGGGAATGTCAAGGTTCAGCCAGAGGGCTTTCAAAGAGAGAGAGAAAGAAAGAAGGAAGAAATAAAGAAAGAAAGAAAGAAAGAAAGAAAGAAAGAAAGAAGAGATTTAACATGAATGCAGTTAAGTCAGGATCAGAGGGTAGACAGCAGATGGGAGTAGATGACAACACCCACAGGTCACAACAGCAGAGACGCAAGAGACCCCTCCTCTCCTGAGAGGAAGAGAGGGAGCGATAAAGGAGGAGGAAGAGGAGGAGGAGGTTGGGGTGCTGGTCGGCAAAAATCAAACAGGACCCAATTATAGGAATCACAACGAGTCAGTGAGCAGGGGAACTCTCTTACCTGGAAAACACTGCGGCATGTGTGCACGAGCACACACACACACACACACACACACACACAGACACACACACGCACGCTCACATGAAGTGTTGAAAGGAATGCAAAAGAGCACAGACATATTTTTTTGCATTCTGGTTTTCACAGAGAAATACACACACACACACACACACACACACACACACACACACAGATGCAGATGCACTTACAGGAGCATGCACTTGTGTGTCCACATGCACACAAACACACAGAGACACACTTTTCTCTCCCAAACCTAGTGTGGATGCTAATAATTAGCCTGGCCAGGCCGGTGTGAAATTACTGTTCTCATCTGCTAATGGATGAAAACACCTGAAGCGAATAGACACAGACGCGCGCACACACTTATGCATTTAAAAAAAAAAAGAAAAAGAATAAGGAAGAATATACTAGTGGCGAAGACTGAAACAAAAATTCTGAGAGTTAAACTAGAGAGTCCTTGGTCTAGATATTTGAGGAAAAGCTCATTAATTACCCATGTGGCTGCTGTGTGGGTAGGGGGTGGTGACATTACAACATTACAAGACATCAGCACTGTGACTACTGATATGTTTCGAAGGCCACCTATGAGGAGGACAAGGAGGGGGCGGTGGGCTCCAAACAATTAGGAGCACAGGCTGTCCAACATGGACCACAGAGAGCAGGACAGACAGAGAGACGTGGCAGGGAGAAGACGGCGAGAAATAGAAAAAACACTAGGGGAAAAGTGATAAGTAATAAAAGACAAATGTTAACAGTTGTGGGGAGAGAGAAAAAAAAACAGCGACTGAGACAGAAAGTGACTAAGAAGACAGGGATGGAGAGGAAGAGAGAGAAGTGAACCTGTGACCTTAGATGAAAGAACCAGTCACTGTGGGCTACAATTAGGGATGGCAGGAGGGAGAGCATAGGTCAGGAGAACAGGGCTCTCTTCACACACTCACACACACACTATTCTATTCTATGTGATGCAGTCACCGAAACAGTTTGTTATGGGGACTATTATGAGGGATATGTTAAGTCAAAAGGTGTTTTGGAGCTGTCAGATAGGCACAATTAAGGGCAACTGCAGGTGCATGATGGGAAAGAAGATTATGTAATCTTTCAAGGACAAAAAAACACCACATAACATATACAGTCGACATTAGGGCTGGACAATACAGACTAAAATTCATATCCTAGTATTTTTGGCTAAATGATAACAGATGATCACATGCACCTTTACCGAGCAAAATAGAACACTACACAAGTTTTACTTTAAGAAAGCACAACAGTGCAAAACACCAGGATTCTGAAATATACAGTAGAGTTATATTCTGGAACGATATTTGCCATTCTATTATTATTATTATCATTAATAATAATATTAATGATAATAATAACAATAATAATAAAAGCTATTTTCTTAATCAACCTATCATTAAAAAGTATGCATTTTGTTTTTTAGAAGCTGGATCAATCATTGCAATTTTATTTTTTCATCCAAAAGTTGATTTTATTAAATGTTTTCATGTAATCAATAATTAGTTAATACATTATTTATTATTATTTATGGTAAATACAATGTAATTGCACTGCAGTGACGAGTAGTGATGTTAAATAACTGGTTATCGAGGTGAAGCAAGCAACTTCATTAAAACTACAATTTTAACCCTTCAAAGTTTTTGGTATGTAACTTATAATGGCAAGAAATGGGTTGTTTTCATAATTGACTCATCCGTTTATTAATATCAAAAAACATAATTATATTCAATTATAGAAATTATATGAATCATTTATTTGAAATATGGAGCAAAGAATCCAGAAAGTATTCACATTTAAGAGCTTGGAAAATGAGGGACCTTTTTTTTTTAATTACTTAAAAAACTCAAACGGATTATCAAAATAGTTGACAATTCATTCTGTTAATTTTCATTGATGAATCCATGTAGGCCTATTTAATATCACATAGGTTTTTGATCGTATTCATGATTTAAATTCATTACCACCAGCGTAGAGAGGAAATCACACACTGGTGATCATAGTTTGTGATGATGATTTGATCATTTCAGCACACATTAAATGTGGTGCAGCTTTGCATTAGACGTGATTTTAGTTATTAGACAGAAGACAAATTACGTCGCTTTAAACACGGCAAACAAGGGCCCCTCCCCTTCTCCCTCAGCCCAAATCATTGTGTTGCCCCCACATTAGCCACTTCCCTGGAAGAATGTAGCCTGATTTAATTGAATTAAATTATACCTTATGCATGCTAAACCACAAAGCACCTACTTAGACGGATGGAGAGTTAAATGGGAAAGGCTTGGGCCTCTCCAGCTGATAACATAGGACACATACACACACACTCATGCTAATCAAAACAAGACATCAAGTAATCTAATCTGAATCACTAACAATTATCAGCACATTGCCCTCAAGGCCAGTCGTATTCCTTTGATCAATGTCTTCTATTAAAAAAAGTGTAAACAATTCAATATCTTCCTCTCGCCCCCTCCTACTATCCCTCCTTTCCTTATGCATGTGTGTGTGTGTGTGAGGAGGTTATTAACCAATTGTCCTTGGAAATGAGTAAGGAAATCAGGAGGAAAGGGAGAGAGAGAGAGAGAGCGAGGGAAAGAGTAAAGGGAGGCTCTGGCTACTTAAAGAAGCTAATCTAAGTGAAGTCAGCCATCTTGCCGCACACAAAAGGGACAGAGGAGGACCTTTTTTGTCGCAAAGGAAATATATTGACGATGCAACAGCTTGAAAGAACTCCTTTAATTTGCTTTCTGCCTCTGAAGAATTTTAAAGCCACCAGTCCTTGTAAGGGCCTCATTTATTTCTTTAGATTATGCCGGAATAGTTACAGTATTCCCGTGGAATGCGGGCAAACATGAACAGACATTTGCATGCGTGCACACAGACAACACGGACACACACATTTTTTAAAAACGTGTAATTCAAGGGCATATTTCTCTTTTAGGATTCAGGCAGCAAATGCAGCGGCATGCGGCTGCTGCCTTTTAGATATTTCATTACCAAAAGGTATTTATTTCATTTTACCCTCAAATCCCTTGTCGCCACATTCCTCACAAGACTGTATTTTTTTCTCTTCACATCCTTTCCTTTCTCTGACACATTTGGAAGCGTCACCGAGGTTTTGACCACAGAGCTTTCCCAGTGTAACTCCTGGTCCATCCGTGTGCCCCCCTCCCACAACCAGTATATTATGTTCAGTGGAGCGTGCTCACAGCTTCAGAGCTGGCAATTTCACTCGCGTCTTCTCTAGTCAAGTTTGCTCCGGTACAGTGATTCTCCCCCTACCCTTTACCATAAATGCACTTTTTGCTGACAGGTGTCTGCGTAGAACATTTACTTAGTGTTTGGGGAAAGTGAGGGAGCAGCGAATTTGGTCGGGATGTCATAAAAATTGTGCAGAGTCAAGATGACCAAAGAGAGAGCGGGAGGAGAAGAATGTCTCAGGAGAGCGGAGGGAAAGAGGGAGTCACATCCACATTTTGGGTTTTCTAATTGACATGTTCTCGCTGGGACATTCAGCAGTCCATAAGAAAGTCTCAGGACAAGTTAATAAAAAGTCTCCTCTCCTTCTCATAAAGGATTTGCCACTGTGGACTGTCACAGGATGAGACAGGCTTTTCCACCATGTTGCAGGTGCAGTGTGCTGAAAAGGATGAAGGCCACTTTAGTAGCCGTTCCTGCACATTGAGCAGTGCACGCAGTGAAGAAGAAGGGACAGACTCAAGTAAAAAGACAGTTGTGTCCTCTTTTACACTTTGTGTCGTTTCTTGCAATGAACCTCAGGGTCGAGCAACATATTTGTACGGTTTTCAGACAAGTTCACGCACACACAGACACACAGACTTACGTCGCAGACGTTTGTGGTCCTTGTGAGCGCGGTCACAGCCGAGTTGGGGACGTTCTTGTTGCCGGCTTTCATTGCAGCGTCTCTGCGCGCCTGTTCCAGGAGGAGCCTGGCTCTCTCCTTCAGCTCCTCTTGACGAGAAAGCACCCTCTGTGTGTGGGATCAGATAAAAGTGAATCAGGTTTTCTTCCACAATAAAAGGTCTGCTTTGTTCAATAAAACCAGCAAAGGCCCAATTTTGAGATCAGAAATGAGTCCTAGTCGACTTCCACACTGTCATATGTCGTGAAAAAGCCGTTTCAAGGACAAATGTGTTCATATATATATAGTCTTTCATAACATTTTGAATTATACCCACCTTTTCAGCTGGGGGACTTGATACAGGAACAGACGCAGGTTCCTTTAAAGGAGAAAACAACATAATGAACTCCAAGTTCGCAGCCAAATACCTGAGGTACCTCTGAAGTTATAAATGAAGTATTTGTCAAAACAATGCAATAAATAACATGACTTGCTTGGGTGACTCTTCACAAATGAACCGAACCTGTGTAAGGGAGTCAGCTGTACTGCTTGACGAGCACAGACTTGAACACCAGTTGGCATATTTCCTTTCTATTGCGAAAATCAGGTTTCAGGTTTATTGTACCTGAAAAGGATCCACACAACAGTAGATGGAAACACAGGACCTGCACAGCCACTCTTTCTGGGCTCAGCTGTGTGGAGAGCATGGCAGTTTTAACAAGAACTGAATCTTTTTCTCTTTTTTTTTTTCCTGACTGTGTTTTAAGAGATTGCAAACAGAGCTTTTGTTTGTTTTTGTTTGTTTTTGACCGAGGGATATAACAGCCAAACTGTTAATAAGACCAAAACATGTTCATCCTTTCAACAAGTCAAACCTGCACAGGGTGCAGCTGAGGATGCGTCCTGCTAACGAGATAACAGCAGATCAAAATGGGGTGTCATAGCTGTCATAACCCTCCTGCTGGCCCCCCGTCTGCCCCGTGACCTTTTGACTTGTAAACAGGAAGCTGTAATCTGTGGTTAACCAACACAGGCAGCGATGTATTCAATGTGTGTTTGCCTCGCGACTGTGTGCGCACACGCACGCGCGCGAGCACGCCGAGCCGCGGCGAGAGACGAGATGAGGTGCGCTCCGTGCAAAGCGTCGCCACGCCTGAGCAATCACAGCGCCAACTGCCATCAACTGAAGGGATGAGAAATATAATGAAAAATATAATGAAATGTCAAAGCAGGGGGTTCTTCCCGGTGCCTTCTATAGTCGCCACAGGTTAACGGCCCGGCCTTGATGTGTCTGGGTCTCTGCAACAAGACATGCCATGACAACATCGAATGCAGAAACGAAGGGGAATTTCGGTACGGTCATCTCCGCAACGGCATCTACAAGGTCTGGATTTGAAGCTTAGCGAATGCCAGGAGGGAATGAACGTTCACCGCCTCCTCTGTCTAATGACTGATGTACCTGTGAAAGTTTCAATCAAAGCCTGGGTGCAAGGATAAAAACCCTGAACAAAACCATTTAGGGCACAGGCTGTTATTCGCAGGTAAACGCTGTCAGAATCTTAATACCTGACTTAAGTAGCAAGATGAGAATTAGTCTTCCATAACACAGACAGAGTCACAGGTTATTGAAGGTACAGTGTTTCTAATTCCATGAAAAATATCTCGATCAATCTCTTAGACCTGGATCAGCAGCAGAACAGTTAACACTTTTTCTTAATTCATCGTCCAATTACTACTTATTTATGGAAGCGTACACATTTTTGCTCTCAGACACATTATTGTTATGATTGTTTTGGGTGTTTACCTGTTTGGGAGGCGTGTCTGTGTGGTTGACAGGAGGTGAGCTGGACTCTGAGGCGGGCTCAGACTCTGCGTGACGAAGGATGGCCCTTTTCTTCTTGAGGAGGTCAGCGTCCCTGTTATAGGAAAAACCAAGTTTCTGGTGCGGTGGTGAGGAAGACAAGGGGGATGTGGAGATCCCTCTCCTGCTGGGGGACACTGGTTCTGTACTTCCCTCCTTTCTGTCCTCTTCTGCCTCCGTTTGCCGTCTCGCCTTCTCCATCTCTCTCTCCACTCTCTGTGGTAACTCGCTGATGTCTAAAGTGTTGGCTTTGAGCAGAGTCCCCCTTTCCTCAGAGCCTTGCTGTGTCACATGGGTCGAGTCTGTGGCGGCCGCAGGTAATACTGTACGTGGAGATGGGACAGGAGGTGAGGATGCTGCTGTTGGCAAGCTGGCCGAAACTGCTCCTACTTCAGAGCCCAGCTCTGTCGCCTCTTCTTCAGCGGCTTTAGCGCCGTTAGCCTCCGCGTTAGCGCCACCATCGGATTCTGCGGACTGAGAGGAATCCTGACGCGGCTGCACATCACCCAGTTCAGCATAGAACTTGTCCTGGCCTATGGAGGCGTTTGTGTCGGTTTCAAAGTCACCCACTTTGTATGTGCTGCGATTGCTGTTGGCCTCAATCTGCACCACGTTAAGCTCCTCGCCGGAGAAGTGGGCCCGGATCTGGTACAGGTACGTCATCACCGTAAGCTTGTCAGGAATAGCGAGCAGCACCATGTCAGATGGTTCCAAGAGACGGGAGATACCCAGGCTCGCAAAGCCATCATACGCCTAAAGAAAAAGTACAAAAAGGAAACCCTGTGTTATAAATAAGCCATGGAACAATAGTCATGTTACAAGCAGTGCCTACATATAACATTTTGGGGAAAAAAAAAGTAGAAAACCTAAATACAACAACCGAGGATGAATTTAGGGGTGGCAATTAAAAGTCTGGTCTTTTTCTGATATTGGTTGTATTTGGAGCATAAATGTTGACATGATCCATGTGTGTAGGTGTTCATGTGTGTTTGTGTTTGAGATGCACCTTTGGCATGACTGCTGACAGGTCATGTCAGGGATGGATGTCCCCGATAAGAGATGCAGACACCCCAAGACAGAGCGCTTAATCCCAAAGTGGGTGTGCATGAGTGTGTGTGTATGTGTGTGTGTGTGCGCGCGCTTATCGCTCCCCAACATCAACCTGCCCACGCTCTCCGTCACGCGTGTAATTGGTCTGATTAGAGTTTGATGAGAAAATACAGGTTTGATTATCAAGCGACACACGAAACCCAATCCCCCATCACCAGATAGACTGAGAGAGACAGAGAGAGAAGCGATGAAAACCATTATCGCAGCCAATGACAGGTAAATAAATAGATTAACAGCACGCGCACACACATACACACTACCTCCATTCATGCGTGTGTGCACGTGCACACACAAACACCACATCCATCTCTCCCAGGTATCACAGGTTGTATCTGGCCTGCTTGATAGTGTTGATCAAATTCTAACCTGTTGCAGCACTCGTTTGTTTCACTGACTTGTCAGATATCTCCAGTCTCTCAGTTTCCCCCTCTGTTTCTCTCTCCCCCTCTCTCCCTCTCTCTCTGACTTCCAAACACCGCGCCATGTATTTAACTTTCACTTATTCTAGGGACTGTTCTGAGGACATTTCTTCCCTTTCTTTCCCCTAACCCTTTGTCTTACTTTTATTTATCCAGTGTCCTTTATGAAGTCTGATTTCCTAAACCCAAGTTATTCGGTGCAGTTCCAGGTTATCACAGATACAGTTAATCAGAGCTTGTATATTTGTAATATTGGCTGGTTTGTAATCTTTTTGGGGTTTTCAGAATATGATGGAAAAGAAATATGCTTCTGGCAATCTATAATGTTTCAACCTCAAGAGAAGTATTTCAGTGTAAAATTCAGCCTGGCTTGGCCTTGGTTATGATTTGGTCTTGACTAGAACAACAATGATGAAACAAAAATATCTATAATCATTATAAGTGTCTGAAATCTCCATTGATGAGTCCGTACAGAGTAAATTACAGATGTCACCGTGTAATTATGTAGTGAAGGAATAAGGAATTGATTTTGGACACAGCTCAGGAGAGCAAACCTGTGAACATCCAGTGAAACCTGATGAATGGACTTGATCTCATTTCTTCAACTGTACTTGTTTATGTAACGGAGACAGAGAACTTGAGACACGAGAGAAGAGAGGGAGAACTGGACAATGAGGAGGAAGTGCTTTTAAGTGGGTGATATTTCTTTACAATCGATTAACTTGTTTTCTGCTCGGACAAAATCTCTCACCTCTTTTGTCTGTTTCGGTTTGTGGAAATAGTAGCGATGGAGCGAACATTTATACTTGCACGGGAAGGAAAGAGAGCGAGAATGGATGAGTGTGTGTATACCTGCAAAGACAAGGCAGGAAGAAAGAAGTGCCGGTGGGGAAAAAAAATAAAAGGGAGAACAGAGAAGAGTTTGCCTTTACAGCGAGCCTGTTTAACTCCCCCCCACCTTTGCCTGGCGGAGCAGGAGTGTGAAAGAGAAAAGAAAGACAGAAAAGAATATGGGGAATAAGAGGGCCTGATTGGGTTTCTAACACGTATTCAGGGGAGCAAAGTGTGCTTTCATTGTTTCCCACTCACCCAGTGCAGGCTGTGAAAGAGAGCGACAACTTTGCTGTTCAATGGGGACAGAATGAAAGAATGAGCGAGAGAAAAGAGCGAGAGTGGGAGAAAGTGAGCGCTGCACTAGGAGGGAGGGAGGGAGGGAGGGAGAGAGAGAACGAAAGAAGCCCTCGAGCTGGGTTTTGTTTCAGGGCCAATGTTAGTCTTGTTGTGAGCTACAGCCTTTTTGACCCGAGTGTCACACTTTATTCTTGCTATATCATCTCTCATAGCTTGACTAGTGCCGTCATGTGACAGCGAGACACTGATGACCGCTGAGAGAAAATATGTCGTCTTTGTGCGTTTGTCAATGTATTTTACCACAGTCGGTTGGAATTTGTTTTTGCCAACACGTTTAACTGTTGGTGTGTTTCCACTCTGTGTCGAGTCTCTGGCAGTCAGTCCGATGCCTGCTGGCTCTGACTGAAAGCATGTTTCCATAAAATGGGGTCACGTTAAAGACAGGGTTGTTTCTGAAACACTCTTTATCTTATGTCTTGAAAATTCTGCTCATTTCCGGACAGCATCAATAAGCACAGTTGTCTGGAAAAGAAAGGAACAAAGCCAGTGTCTGTAGTTATCATCATTTCGACTGCGTTTCATTTTAATCAGACTGCGGGGAAAGTTTCACAGAAGTTAGCATGTGTAAAACATGCATCCAAAATTCTAAATTGCCCTACAAACTATGACTTCCAGTGATTTAGGGGATGTAGCCTGGGACAGAAGAGGGTAACATGTATGAGCTGTAGTATAAAAACGTCCAGACAACAGCTCTAACAGAAGGCTTGATCATTTCTTAAGAAGCTTTAAATGAAACCAATACGAGATAAAACAAAATTTCCTCATATCTTTAGCAAACTTATTATTATACATGACAATGATTTCAACTCATTTTTGGCGGTGAAAGAAGTTCATCTTCATTATTTCTCAGTACCACTTTGTGTATTTTGGAAAATGCCAAAGCTTTTGGTCGGGACTAAATGTCACGGTCTCCTGCCCCAGGCCGCTGCTCCTTGCTCCCCCTCACTGACTGACAGCTATCTATCGCTGTCAATCATCTACACCCCTCCCCTCAGCCCAGCCCCTCGCAGGCTGTGCTCGAGGTGCTCTAGCCCGGTGCTTGGTGCCTCACTATCAGATGGCATGACAAATGACTTCTCCTTGGCCTCATTACACACACACACACACGCGCACACATGCCGTCCAAACACACCGCAGCTCTGATCACGGCAGTCGACCCCTCAAATGCACAGATGACGTATAAATACATCTACAGGCTACACACATCCATTGATAATGGATCATTTCAAAGGCTGAAACTCCTCTAAATATTCAATTCTTTTGCTTCCCCCCCCCCCCCCCCTTCTCTCCTTTTCCCAACCCCAATATTGATTGTCCTTATCTGTCATAATTCAGCAGCACAGTCTGAGCTCATCGCAATCACTCGTCACAGATAGACTGTGAAAGGAGGAGGTGGCATGTCTATCAACTAGCCATGAAAAGCAGAGATAGTTGTCGTTTCTATGCATTTCCATTTCTGCCGTCCATTCAATAAATTCTATACATTCTTAAGGAGCATCTCTGTGCAACACTGGATGGTGACCACATCTCTTTTCATCATTCACTTCAAGTCAAATCTTCACACACTTTAATTTCCCCCTGAAAACAGTCAAATTTTTAGGTTCTTTCGTTTCATGTTTTTCTTCTCTTCAGCCCTTTTTTTCCCCCCTTGCTCGTTCTCTCACCAGTCACACAATGCTATCCCCGCCTAAGCCTGGTGTGAGTGGTGTGTCTCTGTTTTTTGGCAGGCAGTGGCATGGCCACCCTTCTCCTGTTCAACACCTTCAGGGTGCTACATGACACCATGTGATGCATTATGCCTCCTTCCTTTAGCCTGAGCTCAAAGGGGACCACAATCACACATCAGCGAGAGTTATGTGGCACCAACACGTCACATAAAGCACAAATCAGTTGACTTTATGCCACCGAACATGAAGATTTACCAAAGAACGAAAACAAACTGTCTGCACTTGCACTGTGTTTATAAACCAATAATAGTTATTTAGTTATTTTAAGTCCCGTCTGATGCTCTGTAATCTGATTAGGAAAACCAAAGTACATAAAACTGTTTATCCCTCAAAGAACTGTGGGTGGAGCTGGAGCCAATCCCAGCTGACAAAAGGCAAGAGGCAGGGTTCACCATGAACAGGTCACCAGCCTATCACAAGGACAATATTGAAGGACAACAATTCACACCAACTGGTAAATTTAGAGTCTACAATGATCCTATAAACCAAATCTGTATGGATCTTTGGACTGTAGCAAGACGTACACAAAGAAAATCCACACAGACAAACACCAGACAGAGAAGCCGTGGTCAAACTGGGATTTTAACTGAGACAAACTGGGATTTTAACTGAGACCCTTCACGCTGTGGGGCTAACCACCTTTCCAATCCGTCGGAAATAGTTAGACTGATAAATAGGACACTTTAAGGGAGTGTTGTAACAAATATCAGCAGTTACCCCTCACCGACCCCCTTCACTTGGGAGTAAAAACTGGTAAATGGAGACAACGTGTCGGGGAGAAGCTGTAGGCTGTGTGTTTGTCTGAAAGAGGAGAGTTTATTTGTCAAAATGCTGGATGACCAGGCTGTTTTTTTTGAGCAATAAAATTGACTTCTGAAATACATCTCTCTATATATATATACATATATATATATATATATAGAGAGAGAGAGAGATGATACATATATGTAGAGATGTCTTCAAACAAATTGGAGTACAAATATATACACATATATATATATATATACACATATATATACACACACATATATATATACACATATATATATGTACACACAGTATATTCTGTTTTTCTGTAAAACAATACATTTGAAATTCATGGATTACAATAATAATTACATTTCAGCATTAAAAATATAATTTTATCGGTGTATTAACCGTTACAGAAACATAAAATAAAAATGATTTTGATAATTGCCAGTGCTGTTAAGCGCTGGTGGGTCATATTTAGTAGCGACCTCCTATAAGCACTGGAGAGAAACGGCTTGCTTGGCCACATGTATCTCGGCACCAGGTGTACATCCATCTCTGCAGAAAAGCTAGCCACACCAACACGGTACAGTGCTGCAGCTATTCACCAGCTATCACCTTCTGCGGCATATTCCCATATTACATATATCTAACCAATTTCTTCAGGGCTACTCGAGCACCTGGAGGGGGGTGAGGGGCAGTTAGCAGATATGGGATTGGGTCGCTCCCTTTTCCTTCCACTGTGGTTATTGTCAACAGGGTAGCATTCATGCCTAACAGGGCCACCAGAGGTTATCACTGAGCCAGAGTGTGTGTGAGAAGAGGAAATCAAGCTGCAGGAACCTGACGCATATCGTTCTGTGTAGCCCTCAGGCCCAGAAAGTGGACAGGGCGCCTGTGAGTCTGTGTGCACACACACATGTATGTGTGTGAGAGTGTGTAGTCACCGAGTAAAAGGGAGAAGAACAGCAGTGTGCGTTTGTGTGTTTTGTAAATGTGTAATGAAAATGTGAATGAGCTCACAAAGAGCCAGAGGGTCCGACAGCAAAATGGTGATGTGTGCACCTGACACTGAATATACAGATACGATAACAGGGCAAGGTGGGATATAGGTGTGTGTACATTTGCCCTTTAAAGAGGATGGGTTATTCAGCAAAGTCTGTACATACAGTATAGACTCTTTCATACTGAAAATAACGGGTATACCCGGGATTGTGAATCGGGTGAGGCTCTATGATGTTTTTTCTTTTTTCAATCCTGCGTCACTTGTGACATTAGGAATGAAAGCAAGAACGTATATATATTTCATCTTTGACTTCAGTCATCTCTCTCTTCTTCTCTCTCGGTTTGATGAAGTAAAAAAAAAGATAAAACACTGTCCCAGATTTTAAAAACAATAAGGTTTGCCAAAGACATTCATGGCTAATGGCTAAACTGAAGACTGCAAGACGAATGCACATCGTAGCGTTGTGCAAGAAATGAAGCAGGACTTTGCATCACTGCCAGAAATGAAGCAGACGAAGAAGAAATGAGCGTGTTCACCCAGGTGTTTTGTTTCCTTAAAGTCAATAAAAGACCCGTGAGCATCCCTTGACCCAAGAGTGAATGCCGCTTAAACAAATTCCCACTGGTCAAAAACCTGTGTAAACGTTTTCTGACCAGTGGGAATTTGATGCGTGTGTGGGTTGCGATTTCTTGTGCTGAAAACTCCCTCCTTCACTCTTGTGTACGTATAGCTACAAACAAAACAGTCTAATCAACCAGAGATAAATATATTTTTTATTTACACACACAGCAGTTTAGTAAGCTCCCAGCTGGCTGCTGATTTAAGATACTATCTCACCTCTGCCTGGTGACTCACACACACACAGCCTTGTATGCACATCTCAGCAGGGGCACATCTCCTGAAAACTTAATATAACACGGTGACTGTGGTGCGTGTGTTTGTGCTTTTGCCTGCCTTCATCTATGTTTCCACCCTCCAAACACACATACACTAAACAGTGCATGTGTACTAAGGGGTTAATGGCAGTTCTAATAAGACCAAATGGAGATGTGGATGAGGGGAAGCTAAGTGGTGTGAAGGGCCCAGCGGTGGCTGCCTCTTACCTTTTTGTTGTTTTCTTTAATATCCTGAGGATTGAGCGACTTGTAGTCTCTGAAAGAACAGTGGGGAGGGTCGGAGAGGAGGCAGGCAGAGAAAGAGAAGGGGGGAAAAAAAGAGAGAAAAAGGGAGACGGAGGGGAAAGAGGTGTGTTTAAATATGCGTCACATGTAATGGCATTAGAATTTTAACAATTTTATAGCAGCGCAATCAACAGAACCAATAAAGTGGAACATATGTAAAAATAAGACACTGGTGTGTGAAGGAAGGCACACACACATACACACACACACAGAAATGCTATGATAAATGATCTTTATGGGGCTTCAGCTTTTCTATATGCTGTACTTCTGAGGGTTACATACACACGCTTACACTAAATAACTGAGGAATATTCCTCCTTGTTTTCATACACACACTAGACACAGTTATAACCACACACACACACACACACACACACACAAAGATGAGAGCAACGCTGGCGGCAAGCATACAACTCTGTATTCAAACATGATTTTGAGTCGGCAGGCAAAAACCTGTGGACACATCTGTCATCTTCATAACAACACACCAACAGGAATGGTGATAGATCAAACTGTGCAAATACCATGCCAAGTTATCAAATGAGGCAAGTGATGAGAGTCTAATGAGCCTAATATAAATATACAAGAGTGTCACCTGACCTTTTGCAAACCTCAGAGTCTTCTTCAAAACTGGCTGACACCCAACTCTGAATTGCTGGTTGTAACCTTAGCCCTTTTATTGTACAAGAGGCATTCATTTGTTGTTTCTGTGTGTGTGTGTGTGTGTTTAGGACCTTAACTGGTATGTATTATTTTCATGGAGACCAAAACCTGGTCCTAATAAGGCAGAACTTCATTCCTGAGGCTCCGGTTAAAATTAGGGTTAAATAATAACTAGTTAAGATTAGGTTTAGGGATAAAGCTTTGTTTAGGCTGTCCTGATGAATGGGAGACAGTGTTGTGACCTAAGATGAGTAGCTGTGTGTGTGTGTGTGTGTGTGTGTGTGTCTTTGTGTTTCGTACATAGAGTCAGGTCTGAAGTGGTGCAGCAGGGCACAGAAGGCCAGTCCATTCCTCCAGGAGGTGGTGAAGTTGGTGATCTTGACCCCACGATAGTTCTTGGTGACCTCGCGGCACCAGGCCAGCAGAGACTGGCTGGCGTTCGGCTTCCCTCCGAGAACCGGACTTGGGACAGGACTGGGCTGTAAGGCACAGAGAGGAGAGAGAGAGATGATGAGGAGCAGGAAATAAAGTGGTGCGACTGGACATGAACATAGAGTGGGAAGTGAAGAACAATTTCTATTTTATTATTACAATTATAAGTGTGCTAATAAAACATGTAGCTAGTGATACCCAAGATATTGGCTTGCATTTTTTCCACACATTATACATTTTTCCAATGTTCATAAAAATGTGTTTTAAATATAAAGCTGAGTTTGGTTTATTATCTTCTCCTCAAAAAATGTTTTGCTGAACAAATTATACCCTCCCATTAGCAAACCATAGTGTCATACAATGAACTCACACACACACACACACACACACACACACAAGCAGACACGCGCTCTAATGACGGGTCATTCATAAAGCGGAGTATGACCGTGGATAATGTAAACATATTATTAATTAGCTCCGCCTTTGAAGTCTTATCTGGGTGAAAAGCGTTCACCATTCGGGGCCTTTTTCCTCTCCCACACTCCAAATCCCACAAATCCTTGGTGGAATGGAGACGCTGGTCTTCCTCTGATGGCCAGCTCAAACAACGCTATTCTGATTATTCGGCTGGCTATTCACTAATCTGGTTATGGACGGAAAGATATGGGCTCCTTCTCTCTGATCATTTAATGTCAAAAATGTCACTGAGATTTCATTAAATTCATCAGAGGCTGCAGATGAAAAGGCCATGAAATGTGTTTAAAAATCCAAGGATATTATGACTATTGTATGCAAGACAATAACATTAACGCAGGACTAATAAGTCGTACTGCTTTTAATTACAGGAAGTTTTATTAAACATAATTTCACTCATGAAGGCTTTGACATTGTTATACAAACTCAGATAAAATGCTAAACACTTATGTATGACACAGTAATATCATTAAATAAACTAAGATGTTTCACAGGCTTCAGCTTTAGCTAATGATAGTTGCAATATGCAAATCGAGTCTCAACCCTTCTCTCACAGCCAGGTGATGTTTAATGTTCGTGGCACGAAATGGTTACATAGAAAGATTAAAAGTCAAACCTTTACTTAACCTTTGGAAGTGCAAAGTGAATGAAAGAGATGTTAGTTCTACAACAAGCGATATTGACCACGAAAGCGAGTTAACCCAGTTTTTAAGAGACACAGTGAAGGCCTGAGAAAATACAGCTCACAGCAAAATCTGAGTCTGAGCCCTGTGAGGAAGCTTGTAGTGGCCAACCAACCCCCTCTGTTGGTTTATGTGTGCTACTGCGGGGACAAGGACGAAGACAGAAAGTGATGGGAGATTTGACTCAGGGTAAATTTGTCATTTTTAACTTCCACTGAGACGTAATCACTGAGTGATCTGATGGTGCTGCAGGACTTACAGGGATGTGGGACGTGTTTATCTTTTTTGTTCTTTGTCTACTCACCATGTGTCACTGCTAATGACAGATTTTACGACACTAAAATATAATGGTGATACGGCTCAGTTTATTCACTGCAGTCTATAAGCACCTGGCCCATTCTGTCCTCTTGCTCATCTAATGTTGTAGTTTAACCTGTGACTGTGTGCCCGGAGCCTGGGCCAAAACAGATGAAAGAGTCTGGAGACCATCTCGAAGAGCAGCTCCTAACCTTTGTACCAGTGTGTTTGAGAGAGTTATGCAGGCCCCTATGGCAATCTCAGCACGGGGAGACGGTAGCGGGAGCCTGAGGGACGGACACTTGACATTTCCGGCTCATCTTTAAAAGAGGGCCTTAACCTTTTCCTCACAGCTTCTCCAGACACGTTTTAGGCGGCCTCGACAATGCTTTTGAGCCACTCCAACAAACATTATATAAAGTCAACAGTGATTACAACACACTAGAAGTTACTATACGAGGACATGAAGAAAGACGCGAGTAACAAGAGATGTAATTCTTACGAGTGAAACAAATGTAACACCGACTACTCCAATAGCACGTGAATATTCAGACTAAAAGCCGTGAGCAGAATACATTCATACATTCCCAACACTGAACTTGTTCCTCCTGCTTTTGCTGCCGTTTCTGTGTATGTGTCACTAAGAAAAAAAGTGTGTGTTTGTGGAGCTGCAGTGTGGAGAGGTCTTCCTCCAGGCCTTCCCCTTTCTGCCTTTCTCAAATGATGGTTGAAAGTAGCTGTCCAATTTGAGTGCCCTAATTACCTGGGATTAGAGACCAGGTGGTATTAAAGCAATTAGACACACAGCACACTCCAGCACCGCAGACCCTAAACCCTAGCCAGAAGAAACACATACACAAAAACAGCTAATGGGGGGAAACATTAAGTTTCTCTCTCACTCACTCACTCACTCACTCACTTATACACACCAACCTACCTACTTCCATACAAGTGTGTGAGCCAACAGGAAACATGACAGATACATAAAAATAAACAGCAATCATAATTGCCACTTAAAAATGCCTTCAAAGAAAACCCTTTAAAATAATACACAACACAGGTGAAAAGAGTGTCGGTTGGCAATATGTGTATATTAAAAAAACATGTGAATTGACGAGAGTAACTGTTTTTTTTTTGCTTTGTTCCCGATTAACCAGTTCAAGGAAGCGGTGTCGGTTTAGTCCAACGACGGCGGCACGAGGCTCGCACTGACCCACGCATTCATCCCAACCCAAAACTAATGTAATTCCCCTCAATCGGCAGTGCAGACTGTTCCATTATATTCTGTCCTGATAAAGGTTTACAAATGCATCTGCGCGCTCCAGCTTTCATATCCATCACACACTGAACAAATAGCATATCTTGTACAACAGAAACTGGCTGCATTTCCTTGAGACACAAACAGAGGAGTGACATTTTTTTTTTTATGAGAAGCAGAAATTCACCCTGACTTATCAAACAGTTTTTCCGTCTTGCCTAGAGGAAGGTGCACATGTGTGTGTGTGTGTGTGTGTGTTTTATCGGTCCGTGTGAATGTCACTGTGTGTGTGTGTGTGTGTGTTACAGTGACACAGCCATGTAGCTGGCTCGGCTTGAGGGTAGGATTAGCGGAGAGCATTGCCTCGGCCCACAAACATTCCATATTAAAAAATGAAAAGGCAACCTTCATTACTATCAGTGGCACATAACCTCCCCTCTTCCTCCTCCTCTGCTACTATTATACACAGCCCTAACAGCCTGGGCAAAAAATACAAGCCACTGACAAGAGATTCCATTATTCCAGATGCCTCAGTGTCAACAACATACATCCAACAGGGCAAAAAAAAAAAGTGGAAGCAGGGAAAAGGATGTAAGAAAAAAAGAAGGGGGTTTAAGCTCACTACAATGCCTGAATGATGAGATAGGAGAAAGAAAACTAGTAATGGAAGCATCCAGGTTCCTGCTGATGCTGGTGTCGGGGGGGATTTTTGGTTTTCGGGAGGGCAGGATGTGATACGGGATCTGGAATTGAGGACAAAGCGGATGAAGCACCGTATGGAAAATTATTAAACTGTCACAGGTCGAGGTTGCAGAATTGTTGCTTAAGCAAAGGAACCATTCTGTTGACGTTGGAGACTGGTGGTTTTATGCTTTGGTGAAAAGCCAATATCTACTTTACTGTTTAAAGGGCAGAAGTCATTAAGTACTTAGAGTAGCTTAGCAAACACAAGTTATTTGCAATGAGTTCAACAGTATACTAACAGTCAATCCTACTTCACCAACATTTAACATAGCCATGACAGGGTGAGACAAGTTCCAAATATGTATTACATTTTCATTTCTTTTTTTGTACAACTAATTTTGTTTTGATAAAAGTCAATGACTGATCACTGCTCGTGATAAGTGCCTTAACTCAGAGACACTTGGGCACTGTGGGCAACGGTGGGCTAAAAAGTAAAAAGATAGAATATAACTGGGTCACCCTGTTGCCCCAAATAAGGACAGACAATAGCAAACAAAGTCATCTTTACTTCATTCAACAACTGTGAAGTACAGATGCCATTACAGCTGTCCGAGTCGGAGTCATAAAAAAGATACAAGTCAAAAGCTTTAAGTGGCAGCTTTGTCTCTCAATTCAGGGCGCAACGCTTCAGTGGAAACTTAACTGGCCTCAACCCAATGACATAAACCCACGACTCTGTGGAGAGAAAAGAGCTTCCATGTCTTTCCAATCTCCCTTTCATGGCTTCAAAGCAGTGTCAGAGAGTGTCAGATTTGAGGAGGTGTTGAATCTCGTACTCTTTAAAACTTGTAATCCGCTCAAGGAGCCTACGGCAAAAAATAAGAAGAAGAAAAAAAGAAAAGGAAAAAAGCACACACACACACACACACTGCAAATCATACATAAACACATAAGACTGACTTCACATGAAAACAGTGTCCACCTACAGTGAAAAAGCGCAGACACTGCATATACATCACTCAAGCTCTTATGTACAGAATGATACAGAACTAAAAAGCATACACTGCAGCCTTACACTATATCCTGTGTCAATAACCTACGGGGGAACAATGCAATAGGATTATTTTGACAGATACTTTGCTGGTGATTTGGTGATTTCAATAACATCCCCAATAAAATGTTCAGCCAAAGAATGAACATGGTTTAGAGAAGGAAAACAAACACACGCAGTAACACTCGGCTTATCCAAGATACACACGCACACTTGAAAAACATTAATACCTGTTCACATTTAAGAGGATAAAGGTTAGTGCACTTAAGTGGCCTGTCCATCCTACTACTCAGAAACCGCTCATCTGATTGGCTGGGCTCCAGCTACCATCACACTCAATTATTTAATTGTACCTTCAATCAAAACAGGCAATTTGTTTAATCTCAGCCTCACGTTAGGAAAAGACTGAGTGAAAAAAAAGGGACGGATGATAGCCGCGCATCATCTTACCCATGAAATTATGCTTTGGATTTTGAACGTTGCCTGCATGAGTCGAGGGGAGGGAGCAAAGTCCAATCAAAAGTTCAATTATGTAAATGGAGACGTAGAGTGGATGGAACAATGGGGAAGGTGGGGATGGGGGTGGAAAAAGGCTGGATCAGGAGAGGGGGAGCGAATGTAGCGTGAAAAATAATACACATTAACATACAAAGGAAATATCACATTACTGTTGTAATCACGCCGAGGAGGGGCTGTATCCAAAGAGTGTGTGCATGTGTGTGTGACTGTGCATTTAGACACTGTTTCGTTACGTCGAGGCTTCGTTTTATGTGTGCGGCGAGGCATCCAACAGTTTCTTCCACATTTTGACTTCATGTGATTTCACAAAGTAGCAAAACGTGTAAACACTGCACATAAACGATGACAGCGATGGTCAGGATTCGCTCAGAAACAAGATATGCTACCCATGTAGCAATGAACCTGCAGGCAAAGACAGAGGGCCTTTCAGCAGTTGGCTGCCGAGATGTAAAATGCAAAAATCAGGAAAAGCTGTTTCCTCTTCCAGGATCCTTTTGCTTCCAAGGCCTATTCTTCTCCAAAGGCATAACCATGCAAAACAGCAGGCGGGAAAAAAGCTGAACGGCAAAGGACAGACAAGGCTTGAAATTGAAATAAAAACGATGCACTGTAAAATAAAACTAAATTCAAAAAATCATCATCATGCAGCAACACAGTTTGGAGGAGGCAGGAGACAAAGGAGCGATTGTGCCAGCTTGCACTGTGCCCATCCGCCCGCTTGCTCGTCTAACATGTAACACAGGGGCATAATGCGGTGTAAGCACTGGCTTTAGCTTGTCATGGAAACAGCTGTAGCATTACCCACACTCACGCCTCTGCAAATTAGCTTTGGCTGCGAGAGAAGAAGAAAAAAAAAAAAAGGCATACAGGGTGGGAAGATTTGGGATTGAGAGGGTGTGTAGCTGTGTGTGCAGTGGGGGTCGATGGTACACAAGTGGGAAATCAGTCAAGGAAAAAAAGAGAACATCAGTTCATGGTAAATACATTCAACACTCGCCTTTATGAATCCATCTCCATCTCTTTTTTCCCACTTATGGGTAACAAAGATCCAGAAGGCGATAAGGGGGTGAATCCCCACCTCCTCAACATCCATCACTCACTCACTACATGGGGCCTCAAAAGTATTACACCAGTACAGTTTCCAGTGCCTATTTAATTATTTATTAAGTAGTTTATCTACTTATTCACATCGTATTCTATATAGTATTTTCTTCTTTTTAGGCTTTTCTCTTGTCGTGTCACACTTGAATTAGTGATATTCTGTACATGTTTGTTTATGTTTCTGCTTTTATTTGTTGGTTGTCACATACCAAAAAAGCAGCAGTAACATGAACTGTTATGGTGACTAGTGAACGGGAAAAACAAGAGCAAACGGCAATATAGAGATGCTTTGGGTCAGGGTGCCTTCTAAGGTATTCTCAACTGCAACATGTCCCACTGAGTATGGGCTGTGATCTCAACTTATGTTTGGAAATGTTCACTATGTTTCTGTAATGCAGTATCTGGTGGCTAATATTGTTCTCCAAAGAGCAGCATTAACTAGTGAATCACTCACTCATCTTCTACCGCTTTATCCTCCACATGCACAGGCTCCCAATCTCAGCTCGACATAGGAAGGTTGGGTACACCTTGGACAGTTCACCAGTCCTTCACAGGGCCACATGGAGACAAACAACCATCACTCACACTCACAATTTAGAGTGTCCCATTTACCTAATCCCCATATTCCATGTGTTTGGACTGTGAGAGGAAGCCGGAGAACCCGGAGAAACACGGGGGAACATGCAAACTCCATGCAGAAAGGCCCTTGTTTTCATGCTGCAAAGGCAAGAGTGCTAACCACTACACCAACTATGTAGCCCACTAGTTAAACGACGGCAAATCAACTTCCTTTAAGTCACACACCTTTAACAGGTATACTTCCCAAAAGTATCCCAAGTGCGGCACCTCTTGACTCCTCTTCAAACTTCTCGTCTTCCTCTGATAAATAGGCTTTTGGAGAAGGAGGCAGAGGAGGACGAGAAAGGAGGGGCGGTTTTAAATCCATGTCGTTTTAATCTCCTTTAACAAACAAATTAGTGTTGCAATGGATTCAGAGATCGGCTACTCTGATAACACCACTATTTATCAATTAATCTAAGCCTGGGCAGGGAAACCTCATTAAAGAGAACACATTAGGAATTATGTTCTCCAAGTTAAAGAGGCTGACTATGCGTGCGAGGGTACGAGGTGTGTGTGAGTGTATCTTGACACAGCAGTTGAACACACACACATCCCACCACAGACTGCCATTGTCCAGTGCAGCATGGGCTCCAAAGTGATGAGAGGGGTGATAGCACAGCCAATTAAAATGAACATAATTACAAAGTCACCCCTTTGACTCCTGATCAGAATACACATGCATACACACACACATAGTGAAGGAGAACGCGTGCGGTGAGGGAAAATCTTACACGGGGGCAGGAAGTAGACAGGAGCAATCAGAAAGAGTGGGAGGAGAAATCAATGAAGACTATAAAATAAGGAAAGGATTATGTGAGTGTGTGAGTGAATGAATGAACATGTGATCAACTACTTTATGGTATATGATTGAAATGATCAGTGAAAATATGGAGACCCTGGTGCTCAGATACCCGACGGGCTTGAACCTGCAAACATCCATTAATATGCTACCGCTTCACCTTTTTCCTCAAGTAATCGTCAGGTAGTGTACGTTACATAAGTGTCAACCCGCTGTGACGTCACCTTTTGGCTTGTGCTCTGCTGTTTTGAAGTCTCACGTTTAACAGATTGCCTCGCCCCTCTTGGTTCTTTCAAACCAAGAGAGTCCATATTTGGATCAGACTGTGGAGAAAGAAGCTACACACTAAACCGCTCCTCCGCACCCTTCACTGGCTTCCTGTAGCTGCTTGCATCCATTTCAAGACTCATGTGCTTGCGTTCCATGCTACAAACGGATCCGGACCAGCCCACATCCAGGACATGATCAAACCTTAAACCCCAGCCCGCCCACTCTGCTCTGCATCAGCAAACCAGCTTCCTCACCGAGAGTCACTCGTCGGACTCACGGCTGTTCCCTGTCCTGGCTCCCAAATGGTGGAACGAGCTCCCCATTGACATCTGGACAGCAGAAAGCCTTCACATCTTCTGCTCGGCGACTATAAACACATCTCTACCTCGACTAAGATGGCGCCGATGAGAGAAAAAAAACTAAAAAAAAACAACCTTTGCACTTACGTACATCGCACTTAAGAGTAGCACTTTATAGTTTGGCATATTTGAAGCACTTACTTCTAGCTCGTTTGTACCCAAATGCACTTATTGTAAGTCGCTTTGGATAAAAGCGTCTGCTAAATGACATGTAATGTAATGTAATGTAATGTAAAAGAAGCAAGGGGTGGAGTTTAGTGAAAATGCAAGGGCCAGTAACATACCTTACATCAGGGTTACTCAGTTCTGGTCCTGGTCTGGTTCTGGACCCACTGCCCTGCATGTTTCAGATGTTCCCTGCTCCAACACACATTTGAATCAGGTGTGTTAGAGCAAGGAAACATCTAAAACACGCAGCGCGGTGGGTCTCCAGGACCATTGATTGGAGACACCCGGCCTTCATGACATCTACTGTCAACCACACTCATCCCACAAATGCACAAAAGACTACTACTACCTGACAGTCTTTGTCATGAGATGTCACGACATGTTGCACCATGTTGGAGGTCGACTGCCACGTAATATCCCAAAAACAAAATTGCAGTGATCTGTTAATTTGTCACCGTTGAAGTTAATCTGTATGTGTTTTGTGAATGTTGTTCACAATGTCTGTCACATGCCAATGGACGTAAGGTTGAGTGTAAGGATGTAAGGGCAATAAATAAACTAATTAACTAACTCACTTATCATGGCCATTCAGGTTTCAGGCACTTAGGTATTACACTTTTTGAACCCAGAAACCACATATATTTTTAATTTCTTTGGTTAAAATGTTAACATAAGCACCTAATTGGCTGTACACAAGGGCACTTGAGACATAAGCTTATTAGGTTTATGGTTATGTAGTAAATGAATGGATAAACTGAAGCATCTGCATCTCTGATTAGAAGAAAGCTACTGTTTCACCAAATGACTTTGATCAGTTAATCCGTCATCACTATTTTTAAATGTGGACCAACACAACCACTCTTTAATAGACAAACCAACTATGTTTGAAAAATAAAACGCACAAATTTCACACCTGGATTTGACTGGACATCTTTTATTGCTGCATTGACTGTAGCCAACATAGGACACGACCTAACATGGTTCACTAGAGGGGAATTAAAGTAAAGTATTCAACTAAACTAAAAAGATTTTACTGAGTGACCTCAGAGTGTGCTCTTATGTACTGCACTTCTACCAGCATGCTAAAAATGAAAGCTAAGAGATTGATCCTACTCAGCGACCAATGAGCTGAGCACAGAAAACACCACTTAGTATTTCCTGTAGCACCTGCATACCATAACAGACTGAGGCAATTACAGCCTTATCATTTCTATGCTCACTATCATTTCCTCAAACACAGGCACAAACACACTCACACACACGTGCACAAAATGTGAAAGACAAATCACTCAAACTAATTGATGAGGTACTTCAAAGATCCTTTTTTTTGAATGATGGACAATGGTTGGTTTAATTCAATTAAAATGTAGCAAGGCCTACTTATGAATGACAGGAGGAAGGTATGGCATGAAAAATGAGTGTGGTTTTCAAGAATGTGCGGGGGGTCTTAGACCCTCTGGGGGTCCAAGGAGTTTTCAAGTGCATGGACTTCTATCTCCTCACTTGAAGCCCCCTTAACCTCACCCCAAAACCCTGCATCCTTCTGGGCTTAAGCCCACACACACCTGGAGGACTGGGGCAGATTAAGACCAGATTAAGATAAAGTTACCCCTTCTTCGGCCGCTATGTCATTCAAACCCCTGGCCTCTATGGCCACTGGATAGAGGGACACACAAGACAAAAACACAAAAAGGTTTGGTTCATTCACATATACACACACACGCAGGCACGCACACACAAAGGACTTTCTGGTCATCCTCATAAGCCCTATTAGCCTGCTATAGAGCCTCTCATAGCAGACATCAATCATGGAGGGATTAGTCAATTCCCTCTCTAAATGAGTGGCAAGGGAAACTTCCCTTCAACTCTAAAGCAGGTCTCTCTCCTTCAGAGATTACACAGCGATTTGTTTTCATTTTGTTCCATCTTCATCGTTTTCTGTTTGACTTGCTTTTCATTTCTCTCTCTCTTGCTCCGCGGCTCCTTCCTTCACTCCTGCTTGCAGCTTGTGAGGTAATCCTTGGCAGATAAAACTAAGGAGGACTTACCAAAGGCAGATTACAAGCGGCGCTTTGCGAAAAGGCCCTTTTACACCAGTCGGAGTGGGTATTGAGGAGAGCGAGCTCTTCGCAGTACTTAACTTGTGAACTCAACACATACCCAACAGAGGCGGCGGTAGAAATTGATAGCCACATTACAGTAACTGGATCAAAATATATCCCTCACAACACACACGTGATTGCAAGCTTCTCCTCTCATGGCAACAGGCTGTAAAATTCAATTAAGCAAAGTCACTGACTTTGTTTTTATTTTGCTCAAACTATTAATATCTCTACTGATTAAACATTCACAACAATAAAAGACAACTTCTTGAAGTCTGGTATATAACTTTTTGGTTAAATCAAAAGATTTATGAACGTGTCATTTCAATCCCATACAGAAAATCCCTTATTTCATTTAACTTTCCTTAAACTTTTTCAGTTTTTGAGACAGGACTGAAATAGCTGACGTTGCTCCGTCGTCAGAAATGCCTTCTACCTTTCAAACTAACCTGATGACAGCGATGCCCTACGGCATGAAACAACAACAGGAAGCCCAATGATCGGACCGAGACAGCATGAGAGTCGAGATTGGGTCTCCTCTCTCCCACAAGATCCAATGACAAACTCACTCAGTCTGCAGAAAGCAGTTGGGGAGGGGTCTACACTGGGAAAAGGAAGACATTGATAGGTACTGACTTAGTCTTACTCCTCTCAAGGATTATTCTCCTAATATTACACAGCTTATGGAAAAGGCTACTGTGGCCAAGAGGAGCCGCTGAGACCTCAATACCCTGGTGCCAGTCATGGACGTCTTTGACTGTTTCACTGCTCATACGGATTCCATGTTGTCGAATGTATGAAACAACACATTTTAATGTATACAAATCAGACTATTTAGATCAGTCTTTAGTTTCTTTTTAGTTCTCTGTTCTGATGCTTCCATCACGCACAGATTCACAATCTCACCTCCTTATAAAACGTTTAAGTTATAGTTTCTATATAGTTTCTAAGAATAACAATGAGAGCAAGAATAAAGTTGCAATGCTCATAGACCTATTTAACAACACCAGCATGAGCCTCACTTCCTTTAAGTCCTCCATCGAAAAGTCTTTGTGTAAAGGTATGTCAGACTTATCAGAGACAATGAAATAACTTCTGTGTGGATTTAATGATAACAAGATGAGAGACCTTGGAAAAGAGCAAAGATCAGAAGACAAATGATGACTGTCCTTGTCTCTTGGGCTCCCCTCTGTCCTCCAAAAACATCCCACAGTCGTCACGGCAACCTCACAGAGTGGATGTGGTTCTCTCCTGCCGTGTACCCCGGCGAAAGCTAATTAAGAAATATCGCAGCCTTCTGCGAACTCAATTAAATAATGTTAATTTATTCTAATTTCAATTCGGAGGTAGTCTGAACTGAAGGCTGTGAAAACAAAGTCTCGGAGAGGAAGGAGAGCTGTGGCCTCTGCCTCCCCCCGGCACGGGAACTCTCACAACCTGCAAAACTCTATTTAATTTGAACCCTTTGATTAACATAAGTAATCACAAAGCCCTTCAACTGAAGGGGAGAAAGAAAACATATCTCTTATGTTGGTTTAGTTTCTCACCTTTGGAAAGACGGGAGTTTTTGTGCAAATAATGGCTGAGACTGTAATTTATGCCTCGTTTGTATAGACATTACGCACGGAAGAGAAAACCAGCATAAATAACAAGCAACCGAAGATACGGCTTATTAATTTCCCACAAAAGTGAAAGTTTGTGTTGTTTTCAGTCTACATGGTGCGCGCACCGAGAACCAGCATCACACATGGAAAGTATGTTCTCACAAAAAAACTGGCTGCCATTGGGGACAAGGAGAAAGAAGTATTTAATGTCCCTTGTTTAATCTCACCCTTAGACGGCCTTCTTCAACTGGCAACGTAAGATTTTACACAGCTCACCAAAGTTCACAAAGGAAATCAGAAATTTGAGCTAGTCTATGGACTTTGGTGCAGGGAGTGAGAGACAAACTTCAGTTTGAATGGTCAGAAAACATATTTGTAAGATAGTGCAGAATAATTCTGTTGTGTCTCAGGTTGGTTCTCAGGCAGCACACACAGCACAGTGAAAATGTTTCAGTACGTCCTACACCCCACCTTCAAAACTGAATAAAGAGTTATATAGAGTATATCCCATAAGGTGTCACCGAGTGAAAGTGGTCCTCCTCTTTTAAGTTTCTTTGTGAGGATATTAACATAACACAGCACTTCTCTGCTCAAACTTTATTCCAGACATACGCCAGGCTCCAACTTTTCTCCATATGCAAATACGGCTAATAATTCATGAAGCGGAAACCTGATGAAAATCCAAAGATCAGAGCATCTAAGTGTAGAGTGGCCTGCCTACGAAATAGAGATGGAGACGAAACAAATGGAGGAGCAGGGGATCACACAGAGAAGAGATGGACTGAATCAGACCAGACAGAGCTCACAAGCCACCCAACGGGAACTCTTTCTGTTCATTTAAGTTAATCCCACAGACATTTCCATCCTTCCAGCTCCTTCAACAGATGCAAAACTTAAACTTGACGCTTTTGAGGATCTATATCTCGCAGACAGGAAGTGGGAACAAACACACATGGATCGAAGAAACACGAAGCGTCTAATGAAAAACTGAGCTTCATACAATCAAACCATTTAAAATCAGCCAAGTCATGTTGCAATACGTGAATTATTCCAAAACAACCACCAACATAGTGTCAAACTATGAAACGCCATATTTTGAGGTTGTACTGTATTGTGGCAAAAACAAGAATGAAGATGCTCAGACGAACCACTAATATCACCGATTTAAGGGAGAAACTGCTTTCTGAAACATCAGGAGTTCACCTCACTCTGAGACTGTTACAGAGGACCGTCACAATTGAAGAAATAGGTAAACAACATGCATCTGAGCCAGAGATTGCACTAAATGACAAATATCAATAACAGCTGGCTTTCTCCCTCCGCATCTCCTCGGCATCATGCCAAAGAAAACAAAATACTTCAGGAAACTCTGTCGATGGGTTTTACATCTGCATTTGACGTTTCGTCCCGTCTATAAATGTGCTCGTGCTGAATGTGCGCTCCCCTAGAAAACATCCAGAGCGTTCGAGCTCTTGTTAAAGCTTAATGTAAATCCCGTCCATATGTGTAATACCTGCAAACAGACTAAGTGGGCGCACACCACATGTCCATTACATGTCTTGATTTTCCACAGGCTGGTAATGACGAGGATGTTTTTAATGCAATGACAAGGAGGATAAAGGTACATCTAAACCACAGTTCAAAGCTAAATCTGTACACGTGACCAGGACATGGTTTAACAAAACCAGAATATGACACTTTGAGATAAAATACATAATATACTTTCCCTATGATCCATAATATATCAAATACAAATAAGAAAGGAAAAATGCTAATGAGAACAAATTAGACATTTCAAAGTCTTCAGGGCAGGTAGTGCACGTTTAACATATGCATGGTGGTTTTCAATATGTCCAATTATATGCGTATTCTGAGATTAGATCTGATTGTGTGCTGGTTTTTCTCTTGGTCCTACAAACCAACATGAATAGTTGGTAGGAAAAGATGGAAAATACACACCTCAAACCTTTTATAGGAGACAAGTCGAGGTTGACTGGATTTTAGGGGAAGGTTATAACTGCCCAAGTGCATATTCACTAAACCGAGCCCAAGGCACACAAAACCAGAAACATGCAAGCGCACATCTAAACCCTGCACACGTTCATTGCGTGATGAAGTGTTGGTCTTAGTCTTGGCCTCTCATAGTGGGAATGTCTCCTCTTAATCCTCTCTGACTTCATACATTCAAAGGTCATCTCACAGCCTACACATGGCTGAGGAATGTGCGTGTGCATGCGTGTGCGTGTCATAGTGCCTTGTGTGAATAAAACAGAAAAACCTATTCACACTAGCAGTATATGTCAACAAACCCTGTAGGCCGATCCTTGTTTACTGGGAACATCCTATCTCTCTTTCTACTATTCCCTGGCCATCTTCCTTCTCTTCCCCCCCTCTTTCATCTACCCTTCACTATCTTCCACCTATTCTCCTTCACCGCCCCCCCCCCCAACTCCCTTCAATCCTCACCCACAGTTCATTCTTTGCAGCCCCCCCCCCCCCACCACCCCGAGCTCCAGAGGCAGGGGCATCTCTTGGCGAAGTGTGGCCCACCACAGGCCACTGGCTTTGGGTAATTAAAGTGGTTTAGGCCCCCTCACCCACAGTCACAGGCAACTGCAGCTGGGTGATAAAGGCACTGTGCCATAATTACATGGACGGCCAGCATCACCGCCCAGCTACACTAAAACAGTCAGCAAGCCAGCTGCATTGGGAGGAGGGACTTGTGTGTGTGTGTGTGTGTGTGTGTCTTTGTATCTTGTTTTTGTTACCTCTTTAGGACCTTTTCTGACATAAAAACTGATCTTTTCAGGACCAGTGGACCTCACTGAGACCAAAACCTGGTCCTAATTTTTGAGTTTAGGGCTAATATTTGCATTGAAGTTATGTTAAGGTTAGGGTTAGGCATAAACTGGATATGGGTAAGGTTAGGGATTTGTGTAGGTTGTCCAAATGAATGGCGTTCGAAAAAAAAAAAATAGCTACACAAACCTGTGTGTGTTGGGGCCCATTGAGCCTACGTGGAGCTTAAACACAGGGGGCTTAACTACAGCAGAGCGATCAGAAGAAGCTGTTGACCCCCCCATCCTCCCATGCACGCACACACGAGCACTCTCTGTACAGTTACTTATACACACACACACACATACACACATCCCCACACCCCCAGCCAATCATTCCCCACCAGTGGTCTGACTCCTGCAGTGAGAGTGTGTGACCATCAGCCATTTAATTAGACCCAGACATGATTACCTAATTTAAATAAATAAATAAACATACGAAAACACCCCAATAAACAAATACCTATATTCAAATGAGGCTCTGGGGCTTTCATGAGCATAGAGAATGGGCAGAAGATGGGATTGTGCAGGCGTAAAAAAAGCTAATGTAAGGACCACTGGACATCGTCACACCAGTGCGCGCACACGCAAACACACTCACACACACACTGCTTCAAGTCACTTACTTCTAATAACACATGACACAAAGAAGGAGCCATAATTGAAAATAGTAAAAGCTAAGGAATTCTGGGAACTTTGGGCTCAGTTTACGTTTATGTATCGACTGTGTTACTTGTGCAATTTTAATAGATATTTTACATTCAAGGTATAAAACTCTGGGCTTTATTAAACTATCACTGCCAAAAAGCACCATGTACTGAACATAGAATACCTTTTTTGATAGTGACAAACTTGTGTGTATAGCATTAAGTACAGATTAAGTCAGGTTTTTAAACCAGATTTTTTTACAACTCAGTGGAAAACTGAGTGATGGAAGCACAACCTTTAAAAAATACTACTGCTTTTCTAGCAATACAAAGCCACATGCAAATGGGTGAAGTATTCCTTTAACTATACACAAACACAGTTCACATACAGCTTATGCTGTTCATGCTATATTGTAACATCGTAATGTGTTTTCACAATACCCGTTTTCAGCTACTACAACATCCCAGGCCAGAACACAATTAACACGACACGACGACACACTATCGAGACTATATTTATCTCATTTGTTATTTGGCTGTCACTTGTGTCTGTGTGTCCAATGAGGGGGTAAATCACAGTTTACTAAATTCAAGTCAAGCCTGTTTACCTTGGGGGAGGAGGAGGCCAGCTCTCTCCCCATCACTGCTGCCACTGGGCTGGGCCCGACAGGCAGGGTTCTCTCCCTCTCTGGACCAGAGCTGGGTTTGGGAGCTGGTGGACTGGGGCCAAGTCCAGGGCTTGGACCTGGGGGCGGGGGAGCCCTCCTCTTCTGGCTGCTGCCCACATCGAGGGAGGGGCTGCCAGCGGGAGCCCGCACGGGGCTCGATGTTCTTGGCTCATAGAACGGGTTGGACCTGAGTGTGGAGGGAGAGATGCTGTGTTAGAAATTGGTGGATTTCTTTTCTCACACTGAAGTTAGGAGCTGATTGCAGTGATTGCTTGATTGTGATTGGCTGTCAAGGGCCAAGCTTAACATTAGCAAACATGACTTTTCCTGAAAACATGAACACTTTTTCTTTTATTCCTTTACTTTTATGAATGCCAAGGGCTGGGGACACACTGCCCGACAGTTAGCCAATGGCAAAGAACAACAACCAGCCATGACGCTGCCTCAGGTTGGCATGTGTTGGGGGGGAGAAAGGCTGCACTCACACACATATGCCACATTGACTCCAGCCAATGAGCAACCAGAATGTAAGTTCTGTGCCTGTGTGTTCATCTGTATTCATCATTAACAAAGGCAAACCTGAAGAACTATTCAAGGGTGGCACATATAACCCGTCACTTGGTCATCGCACAGATGCTCACTCCAAACAACCATGTTGTAGTTATATTCATGTCCAGTAAGGAACGTGTGGAGGAAGAATCATATATACAAGCGCCTGTGTCTTTTCATTGTCTCCTCTCGTCTTCTCATTGACTGGAGCTCAACAGCCAAGCACAGTGATCTCTCTCATTGACAGACAGCGAGTGTGAGTCAACATACTGAATCTGCAGAAAATCCATCAGCAGGGCTCCGGTCAATTCATCAATGGCCAACAGTGCTGCACACAACGCACCGACAAAGGCTATGGACGTTCATCAATTGCACGGTGGCTTTCTGTGAGGGTGGTGTGTCCCCGATTTAACTAGAACCACTACAAAAATGCAACACTGGTCGTACAGAAGGAGCACACACTATACCACGGATCATCTGTTTTGTTTAGCGATGCACTCTCTGTGTAATCAGCCCTTTAAGTAGAGTTAGAAGAGAGTGACGTTATCATGACTGATGATTTGCGGATTGAACAATAAATTATTTAGCTACACAATTATCAAATGCATCAGCACCATTTTAAATAGTTGACCCATCACAAGTGCCCATTGTTTAATTAAACATGTGGAAACTGCGACATGGAAATGAGAGTTTTGTGCAATACAATGAACAACGCACACAAGTGGGAAGGTAATAGAAGACGCAGGTGCACTGAGGTCAAGTCTGTGTGACCTCATATCCTTATTGGCCGAGGTGGACTACTGACAGATGGACAGAGACACGGAGGCGTATACACGCACACATACGCACTGGCACACACTGAACCACTCACACATACACAAAAAGGCACTCTAACACACATACCAGAATGTTATCAATATACAGGCATGCTTGTGGTACTGAAAGACATTCAGACATTCACTCAACATGCAACAAGCAATTCTAAACAAACAAGAGAATTGGATGGAGGGTGGGGGTGAGAGGGAGAGTGAGAAAGAAAAAAAAAACTGATTGACTGGGTATCTGTCTGAAAGAGAAGGTTAGAGCTACTCAGTATCTTTCTGACCGCAGAGCGATAGGGGGGGGGGGGGGGGAGAAAAGAGGCAAAGAAAAGAAAAGCAGGCAGGCCTTTAGAGAAGCTTTAACAGACCAGCACCGGCTAAAAGACATGTGAAAGGGCTGCAGTCAAAACACCGCACTGCCCTCTTGAACTTTCTATTCTGCAGATAACTGCTCCTGATGTATGAGACAGAGCAAAGGAAACATGCCAGTCAATAAGCCGTCTGTCTTTAGACAGCTGAGAGAGCTATAACACATGGCTATCTGTGTAACCGCTTCACTCAACAGCCCAAACCTATAAGTTCATATTTACAATTTAGGCGCAGCCACTCGTCTGCAAAGGTCACACACGTTCAGTGACAGATTCTTCCTGGAGGGAGTCGACGAAATGATCCTCACACTGTGAAACTCTGTTCCAACTCTTAGTCACTGAATAAATGTTATCATTAGAAATGGCTTTGACTGCATGTTTTCTTTATAAAGTAAATCCAAGCGCCTGTAAAGTAAGCAAATGTGCTGTCAATTAAATAAGAAAAAAAAAAAAGATCCAGCAGAGTCATCCATGCATTGATGTCATTTTCCAGTGTGCAAATCAATGAATGAATGAAATTAAATAAACCGCAAAGCGGATGTGATGAAGAAGGGGAAGAGGAAGGGCATTGGGAGGGAGGAATGAAGGTCTGAGGCGGAAGTTGAGGAGGGAAAGTATGGGGCAACAAGTTAATGGAAGGGCGGGTAGGAAGGAATGATCGAGGAGGGAAAGGAGGGAGACAAGTTTAAAGAATGCAGTGGAACAACAGGGCCCTTGTTCCTGTTGAAAGAGCTGCCTCGTCACTCCGCCTCGATGGGGGGGCCACAAGTACTCCTCAATAAGGGGGGGGGGGGGGGGTCCTGAGGACTTGGCCCGCCAACAGCCATCTAACTCTGCAGGCTGCAGCCTTCCAGAGTTCTTCTAGTGCTGGATATTGGAAACCAACTTGGTAAAAATACAAGTTATGCACAAAGAAAGCTCCTGTAGGTCTTCTTATACTGGCCTGAGTGGAAGTGTGACTAAAGTGAAAAATATACAATGCAAGGCAGACAAAACCGTCATGAGAATCCGTCATGATAATTTCCCCATGTTAAGGATTATATATTTCCCTATTTAACGTATGATTTGACAGAACATAAGAGAAAATTAGGAAACAAAAGCGATGAAGATATTAAGTCTTACTCGTCGAGCTCCTCCTCCTCGTTGTGAGCGGTGTCAGCATACAAGTATTTGCTCATGTCAACCGGTCGAACTCCCTTTCTCTGCCTGGGCTTTGGGGGTTCAGGGTCTGGCTGGGGATCCGTGTCCTGGTCCGGCTCCTCGAATGGGTTTCCAGGGGAAATGTGCGTCTCTGGTTCTTCTGGCTCACTGAATGGATTTGAGAAGTCTTGGTCATAGGATTCATCATCCACTTGCTTCTGTGGTACAGGCTGGGCAGGAGACTCTGTTTGGTGGAGAGGCAGAAACAAAACACACTATAATAAAACCCAGTCACATTAACTCATTAATATCTTCTTTGTCCCCCAGTCCCACCTGGTTAGAGAGCTGGTTAAGTATTATTGACTTACTTGACTATTCTGCCTTCTCAAATTGTGTATTTGTCCAATTTTTTGTCTTTCTATCTATATTTTTACACTTTTCAAATCTATGATGACATATGTTTGACTGGAGCGTGAAACCTCTACACCTTCGTATAATGACAACAGAGATCTTTATCTTATAAACAGACTCATGAAGTCATCAGAACCCTAAACTCAAACAATCCATGCTTGTATTCAGGAGTGTTGTATAGTTACTAAATTCTGTTGTGTTGTACAGTGGTAAAAAAAATTCCTGGATTTAAGATTAAAAAAAACAAACAAGTAGGGGCTTTACAAGAACTGAGTGTATTGTTTTAACAGGAGTAGCATTACAACTCCTGGCTACTCAGGTGGTCAGACACAAATACTGACTGAAAAGCATTGGGGCCCACCTGCTATAGTGACACATGGTTATACACATTTACAGCATGTTTGTGTCCAGAATTTAAACCTACATTGATCATGCTGTCACCCCCACTCTCTCGAAGTAAGTAGTTTTCATTGTGGCAAAACATAATGAGGTCAAAGGGTAAACGCCAGTCAAACTAACTCTATTGACAGCATCCATCCAGCATAATAAAACAAGCATGAACACATTTTTCATTGAGTCACATGTTGTGTCACCGAGTCAAACATACCTTCCTCATCCGGATCGTCAAACGGGTTGAGGTGGTTGTGATGAAGGTCATCCTCAGGCTCGTCAAAAGGGTTGTTGCTCATGGCAGGAGTCGTTTCCTGGTCCTCGTCTTCTAAGAAGTTCAGCTTGTTGATCAGCTCTATGGTCACAGATTCCAAGGTAAAGTCAAATACATGACAATGACAATGATGAGGAAGAATGACAGCTACTGAGTCAAACATTAAACATTAAATAAACTTAGATTTACCCCAGGGTGAAATGAATAAAAAAAAAAAAACACTCACAAACACAAATATACTTAAATCTGCACTTTGAAGTGAACCAGGAGCATTCAGATCATTGAGGCTCAGTATGTAATCCCCTCTTGTTGAGAGTGCTGCCTTTACTTTTATGTCCTTCTCTGCCACCTCAGCCAACTTCAATGCATATACTACAACAGCAGCATTCTGGGAAAACTGAGGGTTACTGTGGGAGACAGTGAAGGCAGCACTGAGTTGCTATGGAGATCCTGGCTAGAGAGGCTAAGACTTCTCCACTTCATCTTCATCATCCTCCCTGTAGCTCAGGGTCTTCATGCTGCCAGGGTGTGGGTCACATGGCTTTCCAAAAAAGTTATGGTGTAGCTGGCAAAGAAATCTGGCCAGCTATGGGAGTCCAGTCCATAATAAGATTATTCATTCATGAAGCCATAAAGACCTGCGCTGTATGGCAAACACAGTGTTTTTAGTACAAACTAGTTTCAAACTTGAGTTGGGGTACTTCAAACCTTAAAAACCTATTCATGTTCAAGTTAAAATGAAATCACAATTTTAATCAGTGCAATTAGCAAATTGCAAAGGCTGCAATTTAGGATCTGACCCAGGGATTAGACTTCACTGTTAATGGTTAAAGTAATGGTGATTCATATCTTTGACTCCTCGTCCCTGCATTACAATTTAAAGTGGTTAATATTTCTGATGGTTTCTTAAGTGGTCATGCTACATCACGTTTTTTTGTTTTTTTTTTACCTATAACACAGAAATTATAGGATTGAAGCTCGAGTTGAAATGAGTTAACACAAACCAAATCACAATATTTGTCGGAAAGTAGACATCTTCCCCAAATCCTGCAGACATAATTGTTCAGTCATCAGTTAATTGTGAATAAATAAAACTAGGTCTGAACGATTGTACATAAATATCTAATTGTGATTATTTTGACTGAAATTGTGATTGCGATATTAGAGGGAATAGTTATTTTTACATTATTATTTTAATAACATATTTACTGTGTAATATTTGTGCAGATCTGAGTAAAAAGGAGGTTTTCTTCAGTCTGTAGAATATGATGTGTGTAGGTCAGGACAATATTTGATCTAAAATGGTAGTTTGACACACATTTTGGCTATAAGAAATATTACACAACTTAATTGTTCAGCCCTAAATAAAACCATGTTTCTTGGCTCTCAATTCCGCATGAGCACGACAAACCCAATCAGCTAAGCATGGAAATGTATATGGACCATATTCTGTACTGGCAGGACAAGGGCCAGATGCAAATATTAGTATTTGTTTTTGTCGTTATTCATCTTTTTGTTCAAATTAATTTATTACATTTTTAATATGTAATAAATGGATTGCACTTTTTGGAGGATTGCACTTTTTTATTGTTGTTATTACATCATATGATTATATACATTCTGGTGTATGGCCTCTCACTAATGACAGAGAAGGTGACACTTCAATTAAAGGGGAAATAAAATGGTGAAGACCTCAACTGAGTGGGAACTTTTTAACAACTCCTTCACACTCTTGGACCCTAATGAAGTCACGAAAAGATGAGGGCAGTGAGCTGAAAATGCAGTCTGAAGTTGGCTGACCATGGTGGCACCACTAGTTTGAAAATCATCCGAATGCTGTCACTGCAGTTTACTGTGAGGCGAGAAAAACTGAGACCATAGTTGCGAGCAAACTCAGCTGAAGTCTGTTCATCCCGTCATTATTACAGTGCTGCTGTTATCTGCCAATTAAACAGTGATACCACAGAGATACTCAGCATCACGTCACATAAAGCATCACAAATTTAACCTTGCAGAAAAGATGTTTTATTGTGTAAGTAAGTTTGCCCAGTTTGGTTCACTACCAATTGCAGTCAAACAAATGGGAAAGTTCACACAGTAAAAACTCACAAAGAGGAGGATTAAAAAAAATAAATATACACCAACTGATGTGTTCACCACACCATATACAACACACCACCACATGAACCCAAAAAAAACCCACTAACCCACTGCAATACCACATGACCACAACACGTTCACAATATCAATGTCATTGAGCCTCTGGGATGGAGGATACAAGCCAAAGAAAAGAGAAAATCAAGAAATATAAAAATATGCAGAAAGAAAGTGGTAAAAGAATTGTGGGTAGAGATGACACAATGATCACAAGATGATGAACGAGTCAAAGGAAGGTGAAAGAAAGATGAAAAAAAGACCTTGGGAGGAAGCGGCAGGCTTAGCGGTTGCTTTGCTTGCTCGCTTAGGGAGACCATCACCATCATCATCATCATCATCATCCCCATGTAAGCAGCTGAGGGCATTCAGCTGGTTTACTATCTCTGTAAACGACAGGGCCATACAGGAAGGGAGGAAGGAAGGAAGAATAGCAGTGAACAAGGCAAAATAACACTCCGTGGAGAGCGTGCACGCACACATACACACACACGCACACACCTAGAAAAACCATGATCTAACTGACTTTGGATGTGGCGTGGTTGTTGGTCTGAATATTTCAGAAACTAATGATGGTCCCGACTCGCCACGACGTGGCACGGTTTAGGTTGCCTCTCCACTACAAAAAAGTACCTACTCAACGTGGGCGGAGTCATCACTCCACGGCTGCAAGAAACTGCAGTTGACTTCATTTTACACACGACACACGCACAAACAAGTGACTAATGACTTGTAAAGCAGTTGTTTTCAGTGTAACTGAATCACTAGAATCAGTTAATTAAAAAATATTTGTTAGACTCCGTCTGACAGTCAGTGGACTGCAATACAGCGGCAGTATTTGTGAAGGCGGTCGCGATCAGCAGTGCTGTTGCTACATACACCAGACTCCTCTGTTAATTTCCCTGGTAATTGTTGGAGATTAACCCACGTTTTTAGGTCTGTTAAGTATTTTTTTAACTGATCTACAGTTCAGCATTGTTCGACTTGATGTTTTTGTCAGAAAACTCTTCCTGTGACGGCGCTCTGACCAATCAGTGGCCGGCAGTCTGGTGACATCACGCATAGTGCTCAGCGCACTCAAAAAAATAGTATTTTGTGCAGGTGCGCCTAAACGAAAAAGTTAGGTGCACCGTTGCAACCAATGCAGAACATTAGTCTGGACCCTGGTATGATGAGAGGGGTTAACTTGTGGTCTTGCAGATCTGGACCAGTTTTATACTGTTTACACACCAACAAGTTAAAAGCTTTCACACCTTTGACTGACACATACATACATATGTACAAACACACACAACATACTGCTGTGGAAATGAATAACACAACTATCTAATGTGAGAAACACATCCACGTTTATTACTTCCACATTCTACAGTTTATAAAAGGTAAGAAGAAAACATGTTTTGCAGGCCATGTTTTGGTTAACTTAATGTTAATAATGCTGCTCGCTGGCTTGTTGAGTAGGTTGTAGCATCCCAGTGTGGAACATGATAGTGGGTAGTTTTGGCAGCTTGGCCAGTCCTTTGATTCAGAGACACACACTAGTGAATCGCTGTAGGCGCTCAATGCATATACATATAAA
This sequence comes from Solea solea, assembly GCF_958295425.1. Classification (NCBI taxonomy): domain Eukaryota; kingdom Metazoa; phylum Chordata; class Actinopteri; order Pleuronectiformes; family Soleidae; genus Solea; species Solea solea. Next base: position 6,958,472 of record NC_081148.1, on the reverse strand, counting down.
TGAGACAAAGAGCAGGGGAGGGAAGAGAAAGGAGAGAAAGCATGAAGCTTAACATGAAGGGATGGAGCTTTTTGAAAAGTTGGATTAAGCAAAGCAGGATGTGGTGGGGCCCATGTTTAAACTATAGATTCAGTTCTCCACATGTATATATTCAAGGTGGCGAGCCACCGTCAGTGCATCCGTCCACCAACACACGAGGGAGGGAAAAAGCGAGGAACAAAACAACAAAAATCAACCTGAGGCTCAGGAGATATTGAAAATGAAGCCTTTGGATTGGCAAAGTTCTCACTCCATTGCACAAAACCATGTACACATGCTCACATTCGCGGAAGCACAAACGATATCAACGGAGAAGCAGAGCTGATGCCCAACATGATGACTGGGTCTTGTGCGCAGGTGCAGGGTGATTATTCAGGAGGGTTAAGTTGTCAGTTTATCAAAATTCAAGAAGATACTTACATCACTGAAGCTGTAAAGTCAGTTCAGTTCACACACAGCAGCACGCTGCCAAACTAGCTGGTATATCAGCAATAACTGAGCTGACACACAAAGGCACTGTTCACTGAATTCCATTAATTAAATACACACATAAAACACACTGCTGCTATGATGTGGCTGATGGCTGCAAAGCAGTACGGGTGAGCTTGGTTAATCTCTGATCTTACAAAACTTTGACCAATGTGGTAATAAAAAAAAAAAACAAGTGCATTGTGCCCGTTCTGACCTGTGATCTTAGCAGCCTTCTCCTCCTGGTTAACCCTGTTCTCCTCGTCCTCCTCGTTCTCCTCCTCAAAGTCATCCAAGTTGCCGATATCTGCCTGCTTCATGCTCATCAGGCTGGCCAGGCTCTGCATGTCCTCATCACTGGACACACAATCACGCATAGTGAGAAACTCCTTCGACTTTTAAATGGAACTAGGGTTAAATAAAAATTAATTTTCCAAATTATATCGATTTTTATGGAGGCATAGTGGTTAGTAGTTGACCGTAGGTGTGGGTGTGGTGTGGTGGAGTGAATGGTTGTTTGTCTCTTTGTGTTAGCCCTTCAATGGACTGAGGACTTGTTCAGGGTGTACTCCGTCTTTTACCCTATGTCAGCTGGGATTGGCACCAGCAGCCCCGCCACCCTCATGTGGAGGATAACTGGGTAGACAATGGATGGATATTGATTTTTTTATTAGGAAGACCTAATGTCAATCCATAAAATGACAATCACAATCAGAGATCACAAAAGACTTGACTATGATAGATCACAAAGTTGTTAGGGAGTTGTTGACAAGTATCAGTGAAACCAGCCCAAGACCGAACCCCGAGTCTAAAACGGGTTAGGGTTAAGATTAACCCTTCTGTTACCAATCCTGTCCTCACCGACAGGATTTGTCATGCGTACTTCTCATCACCGTAACTCCTAGACCTTTTATGATTTCTGGAAAATTCAAAAACTATTGACTGGTAATCTGTCCAAGGTGTACCCTGCCTTTCGCCCTATGTCAGCTGACATTGGCATAGTTCATGTGGAGGAAAAAGCAGTAGAAGATGGATGGATGGATGGATACCGGAAAACGGAAATAATAGAGTTTTGCACCAATATACTTCATGACGGTCATCAAACATGGACGACTTCAACTTCACCTTCTCTCCTCCCCTCTCAACATCTTCCCCATCCCCCCTTTGTCTCTAATGGTTTTCCAAACACCATTTTGTTCACAGATGCATAAATTTCAACAATATTACTTGTATTTTTTTTAATGCGCTCCCCCTTCAGTCCCTTGATACCACAGCTCCATCATAATCGCTGTATTCTCCTTTCTCTTCTTTGTGTTTGGTGTTTCCCAGGCCCACAGGCTCATTTGAACTGGTGTGATAGAGTTTGTTTGTGTGTGGCCGACATCATTCCCCGAAGGGTTAACAAGGGTTACGCGCCATCGACCCGCCATCCGTGCCACAACAAAGACCTCGCTGCTCTGTTCTCTTTCTATGTGTGTGTGTGTGTGTGTGTCTTTAAATGAAAGTTATTGCTATCACATTAAAATGAATAACAAATGGTAAACACGTGATTCACAGTGTGGAGCGTCGATATCAAAGAGCAAAATGTGAGAATGAATGAAGTGAGTGATAGTGTGTATGTGCATGTTGATTACAAAACGAAATGTATTGTAATTAATGTATTATAATTAATGTATTGTCATGAAACTATACTGCAGAGCTGAGCGCATCGCATTTGGTGCAGTTTGAACAGATGTGAATTTAAAACTTCTATAAAATACCTTTTTTAATATACTTTAACAATGCAGTTTATTGCAAATCCCTCCCTGTTCACTATCATGTGAATGTTTTGTTATTTGGTGGTAATTTTTTTTCTACAAAAATTAAAATGATCTTTTCAGATATGATAAGGTAAATGGGCAAAAGCAAACAAGTAAGTAACAAGTGGAGTGACATAGATAAAATAATACTACAGGGTCAAAAAAAGGTAAACAGGATGAGGAAACATCAGAGAGAAGACAACAAAACTGGAGAATTATGACATTTACAATCGTTTACACTTTTATCATCTCAATATTCCTAAAGAAGCACGTTTTAACTCATCTTGGGCTGGTTCCCATGACCTATATCAGTATCTCATACAACCACAACTTATTATACCTTTTAGGGTAGATCTAGTCTGCAACACATACGTGATTTACTTGTTAATGTTTTAACTAAGGATTTGTCAATAACCTCAATTTTGACTCCCCTGAGAGAAGATATGAAATGAAAAGATCAGGACTTACGTAGCCTTTCCCTCACGGAGGAAGATGCAGGAGAGGGAGAACTGCAGCGTGGCTGACACCACCTTCTTTGACAGGGGCTTGAATTTGAGTTTAACATCCGTCTGTGTGGGCATGGGACTGGCATACTGTTTCATGTTTATACTGCTGGTGGCCAAAGCCTTCCTCCGCCCTGACGGGGACTCCTGGACAAGTGGAGAAAGACACAAAACACAATCTGGTGAATACAGGCCCAAAATGACAGAACAGAGTAGTGACAATGCAGGGTTCAAAGAGGATGCCAAGTGTAAGGGTTTTAGTTCACTGCAGTATTCATGAGGGAGGAAGAAAGAGTCATTGCTCCAGAAAAAGCTACAGGACACACTTTAATGGGGTTTCTTGCTCAGACATCATTTTGTTGGGGGGAATTCTCCACTGCAAGAAAACAAACAACATCAAACTCCTGCACATGAGAGACTAAAGTGGGGGTTCACAAGCATGTTGAGCTATGAAAAGGAGCAGCTAATGAAATATAACCAAGATGCATTCAGTGACCCTGGTAAACGTCTGCAGGGTCCACAGTGTTGAGTTTGGAGGAGTGGCTTCAAGAGGCATTTAAGATAGTTCATAAATGACATCACTTCTGTTAACACACGTGTGGCCACCTGCACTCTTCACTGAGAATGTGGTTGTAAAAATCATTCCTGATATTTGCTAGCAAAGGTCCAAGCTGAGGCCATTTCTGCTGCACGGTTCAGACATGTGCTCTGGGTCAGAGGATAGCAGTCAAAGTAGTGTTTGGGTATATGCCACAGATGATCAGAGGTTATGAATTCAATGGCATAGCCGTATCTGTGTGCGTGTGTTTGTGTGCGAAAGTGTGTTTGTTCACGCACACAGGTAAACTGCTTGCCAGAGGACACTGTGTGGAAAATAAGAACTGCAGGGAAAGCCATGTCACTGACTGTTAGATATGAAAACTGTACAGTTGGGGATGCTCCAGCCTTTTGTCTTTACATCTGTCCGACTCCTCTTGGCTTCTGTTTTTATTCCTATTTCACTGCATGAACTGTACAGTACACACACCTCTACACACATACACACACACACACACACACACGTATACACACCCGAGCGTTATTATACCACCAAAAAATTCCTTCTTCTTGTCTTAGCTGTGAATCGAGCCCTGAGGTTTCATCCTCTCATGCGCACACCGCTGAACAAAGCGGAGCAGCTAGCTCTCTTTCACACAACACCAGTTTAAGAGCACATATACATACAGAATACACATACGCTCTGGCGTCTGCCGTAGATAAAGCGATACAAGCTCTTTACATTGCCCGTTTCCTGACACAGACACACACACACACACACACCTCAGAGGCTTTGGCTCAGTGGGGAAAACTCAATCTCAGCCTTATCGCTGAGGACCGCAGGGTATTCATGCACGCACACACACACAAACACACACTCTCACAAACACACACACACACACACTTCCTATCAGTGCAAAAGCTATTGGTAATATTGTAAGAAACTATGTAAGCTCCAAACAGGAAACTGGACACTATATGGATCAGTCATAGTAATAGCATCAGTGCATATGATAATTCTTTGGCATTGGTTACTAATCAATATGTTTTGATGGTACAGTGTCTCACTACCAAACAAAAAGCTATAATCTGACGCAACCTTTAACATCAAGGCTCCTGGCAGGAAAATGTGCTCACATTAGTAGCATATCAGTAATTGCTAATATTATTTTTTGTATTGCTATAAACTACTAATCAAAAATGTCACATATTTCACAAAGAGCTTCCTGTACAAGCCTTTAATTGATCGTGGTGTAAAATACTTTCCTGGGACAGCCCTAATTATGACAGAAAATGTTAGTGGTTTTGATACCATGACATTTTAATACCACAAAATCAGCCCTAGCTGACCACATGCAACACCCGGAACCAAAACAATGCCATTTTGGAAGGAAGCTGTGCTGCTCAAATCAACAGACATATCATGTATATAACCTGCAGCGTATATACCAGACAATGTGACAGGCCACTTCCTCTCTTTTGCGGTTATAATCATCAAAAGTGAAGGCAGTGGATAGCTGTTGTGCCCCAGGATACATAACAGTCAGGAAGAAACAACAACAGGAACACTGTAGGTGAGGAATAATGTCTGCCCTGGCTGTCTATACTGGTGAAAAGGACTCAGGGGAATAAGATCTGTTAGGTCTGTTAAGTTCTGTGATATATTGCTTAATCTGTGGAGTTAAAGTGCACAGTGAACTCTTACAGCACTACAGAGGCTTTTCCTGCCAACGTGGTGGTGTAAACAAACTATGTCACATGACATCCCAAGCTCAACTCAACAACTGAAGAACTAAGGCGGTATATTAGAATGACGGACCACTAAAGACCGACCCAGTTTGTCTCCATCTGCTTCTACAACCTTTATACTTCTGTTTCCATCCTGCCTTTCAATTTGTTCATCTCCTGTCGAGATCCCACTGTACATCTCTATCTAAAACTCCATCCTCCATCTGTCTTTGTGTCTTCTTTCCAATAGAAACCAACCGACCAACCGACGAGCAAGGCCACTTGACATTTCCAGCCGACATCTGAACCTTGTCACTTCAGCTGGGGAACATAATGACGAATCATCACGACATTCAACCACCAAGCCCTTCTCCTCAGCCCATCACAAGGAAAAGAATTCTCCCTCTCCACCTCTTATCTCTCTGCAGATTACACTCCAGCTATTATACCAGGCTAATAGCGCATGTAGATACTTTATGAATGAATTTGCCAAATACACCCAAACACTTACGAAGAGGGGATTTAGCAAAAAGGAGGATAGGGATGAGAGAGGGGAGGGTTAGGGTTCTGAAAAATAGGAAATACTTAAGGATATGCAAATACCTCGATGAAAGAATGGAATAACCATTTCCACAGATTTGAGTTGGGGCAGCAAACAATGGAAATCTGCTCTATTTCCCCGGATGCTACTTGTCAATCAATGTGTGTGTGTGTGTGTGTGTGTGTGTGTGTGTGTGTGTGTGTGTGTGTGTGTGTGTGTGTGTGTGTGTGTGTGTGAGAGAGAGAAGGTGGTGGTAGTGGTGGGATGTCAGGATTAGCGTGACTGGGAGGTTGTGACAATGTATTAAAAAAAAGAAAGGACAATACACAAGTTTAATTTATTACACAGAGAATAGGACTATCAATTTTCTCTGAGCCCTGAGAATAACTAAATACCTGTGTGTGTGTGTGTGTGTAGGGGGCACAGTGGGAGAGAGAGAGAGAGACAGGGATGCCAAGGGAGGAAGGAGGGGTGATGGCAAATGCTACCTCCTAGCTGCATCTCTGCAAAACTGCACTTTACCCGTGAAAAATCATCAGTTAAGGGCACACAGTGGCCTTGCAGCAAAAAACCCGGGTCGGAACAGGGCATGTATTGGACACTCTAAATTGCACATAGTTGTGAACGTGAGAGTGTAGGGTTGTTCATCTCTATGTTGGCTTTGCCATGGAGTGAATGACAAATGGAATCAGTTAAAACTCAAATACTGACTTCCATTCATGTGAAGAGCCTAAATAAAACATAATTCGTAACCTAAACCTAACCATAATTCACATCTTAGCCCCAAACTTAACCAGTTCCTCAGAAATTAGGTTCTGCCTTACTCTGACCCAGTTTTGGTCTCCATGAGGACTACTGGTCCTGACAAGGTCAGTGTTTATGCCAGCAAAGGTTGTAAAGAAGTAGCAAATACAAGTCTGTACACACACAGGCCACATATAACAAAACACATTGAAAATTACTTCAAAATAAAAGCACCGCTAATTTTCATTGTTAATTATGATGAACATCTTTATGTCATCTTTGTGTTAGAGAGGAGTGTGCATATAGAGTACCAGTCCTGCCCCTCTCCCCTGGTGCCAGCTGGCCCAGGATCGATCCACAGATGCTCCCCTGGTGGGGGGGCAGGGGTCAAGGCAAGAGGGGTGCCCGGGGGTCCTGCTGAATCCCTCTGCCCCAAAATGCCAATGGGACAGGCAAGAGGAAGAAGGGGAGGGAATCCTTTTGTCACTGTGAGATGGATTAATTAGACTGAGTGCAAAAAGAACCTGGATTCTTTGTATAGGCCCTGGTCTGAGACACACACACACACACACATCAATCAGCTAATGGCTTTTTAAAACAGGTCACCAGTCAGTTGGTTTCTAATTTTAACAAGCATAGTTAGTGTTTGTTATTGACTGTCTACGTTCTTAGATATCTACCAACAAACTACTAACATTTTGACTACTGACTGCAATGTTCATGTTGTATCCAGTGAAGAGAGTGAGTGGGGTGACGTTCAGAGGGTTGTTGAGAAAGATCACAGCATGACTTTGCTGCAAGTGATGGTCACTTACACTGTAACGGCACAGCATGGTACGACTCAAAAGTCATTATTAAAGATGCAGTAGTCACACCGCCACAACAACAGCTGATTGCTGAGCCTCATCCATATAATACACATTTTACTACATTTCTTGTCCGAGTCTCCTCCAGCCGAGGCACACGACCTTTCCTCAGATGACACATGTGCTTGCTTAGTAGAATAGTCAATAGGAGTGCCCTCTTCTTATGAAGTGTCCTGCGATTGATCAACATCGCTTATTTTATCAAATCACCTAATTTGCATCATGCAGAAGGATTATTATGGAATAATTGATCAAAAATATGTTGCCTACCGCAGCTTTAAATATAGGGAAAATCTACGTGAAACAAAACCACTTCCTCATAGAGGATAATCCAGACACAGAGGCTTTACATATTCAAGTCCACACAAAACGGGACACGGGCCTTTGTCATTTGTATTTGCAAGAAAAAAAAATAAAAGCCAAACTCAATTTAAGCTATAGAATAACCCTGAGGTAGCCCCGATTATCCTACCTCCCCTCCACCCGCACACCCAAAATCAGCTGTCTGTGGTTGAATTCAGCAGTCAGCAGATTGGAAGGTTGTGATGGGACACACACACACACACACACACACACACACACAGTGATATTCCTCTCGCCTCAAGGTCACAGTTACTGGAAATGGAGACATCCAGTGTGCTCACATCTCTCTTTGAATCCACACACAATGGAGCGATTCCTGTGTGTCAATTTGGACTCCCCTGATAACTGATAAGACAGGCCTTTTTACCTACCACCTATGAATACTGGACTATAGGTGTTATACACACACACACACACATACACACTAACAGATTAAGACCAATTTATTCATCTGCTATTATAGGTGAGGATTTATTTTTTTTCCCCAAGCTGTGTGTGTATATTTTAAAGGCAACAATGGACATAAAAAGGCATGCAATACTATCACCGCAGTTATGTGAATTACAATTACAATGGTCTTAATAATAGAAATGCACTGTGCAAATAGCTTTCATGCATATTGTCACACGGACACACACATAGCGACACACACAGGAAAAGGGGGGACCACAGGATTTCGCTTCACTAAAACCACCTTGTGGATCAGACTGCCTGGAATAGGACTAGAACCATGAGGGGATAAATGAATTGTACACAGTTGCATGTAAACTGTGAACAACTTGTTTCAAACTCGTTTCAGTGGGTTTTTATGGACTCCTTGTAGTTCTTAACAGAGACTAACAGTACTAGTTGCAGGTAGAGTAGCCATTTTGGAGCCGAGACTGAACTCTGACATACTTATGGAAAAGGCCACTTAAAAAACAGTTTGAAATGTTTCTCTTCTTTGATCAAAAAAGTTCAGATGGCGCAACTTATTGGAGGAAAAAGAAGATCTGTCAATTATCAAATTTTCAGTTGAAACATGCATTTCTCAAACATTTTTGCAGGGAAAGAAAAATAAATCTTCAAATAAAATGAACAAAACGTGTGTGTGTGTGTGTGTGTGTGTGAGAGTGTGTGAGTGTGCGTGTGTGTGTGTGTGTAAAGAGAAGAGAGAGATGGGTTTAGGGCTTGAGAGCAGTGGGAAGACAGAGAGGGTAGAGAGGAATGCCTTTAATGCTGGGCTGCCTCTGATGGCAACAGATGAAAGAAGGAGAGTCACAAACCAAGCAGCCCTTAAAAAGCCTTAATCCGAACTGGGAGAGCAGAAGCGTTTAATTTGGGAGTAACCTATTGCGAGCTTGCAACACACAGCAAAACACACACACACACACACACACACACACACACACACACACACGCACACACACTTAAACTGGATAATTGCAAAAATTTCAAAGGTTCAACGGCATTAGTGAAGCCTCTAAAAGCTATCATCTCTATTCCAAACAGCCCAAGCAGAAGTCAGCAGACTGAAGAGCAGTTCCCCAAACCAGACACACACACACACACACATCAACTGACTTCCCTGACCTTCCCAGTAAGGTCACTGTTGACATTAAGTGACATTAATGTACAGTAAAACTGCAATCACATTTATGTGGTCAGAGTTTTAAATGAACACACAGATGGCATAGTGGCTGGCACTGTTGCCTCACAACAAGAAGGCTGCAGGTTCAAATCTTGGTTAAACCGAGGGCTTTTCTGTGTGAAGTTTGCATGTTCTCCTTGTGTGTGTGCGAGGGTTTTCTGTGGGTTGGCCTTGCGACGGACTGGTGACCTGTCCAGGGTGGGATTGGCTCCAGCTCCCTGCAATCCCTCATGTGGAGGATTAAGCAGGCGACAATGAATGAATGAATGAATGAATGAATGAATGAATGAAAGAATGAATGAAGAAACAAACATAGAACTTCTGATGCCATATTTCACATTACCAAACCTTGTCAGGGTAAAATCTAAGCTACACGGAGGAAATGAATGTTGGTGCTGCAGAGTGATTGTTTCATTAATGAAATCTCAAAAAGGCCATTTGCATAAAAGGTGGTGTCTTTAAATTGGTTCATTTGGACCATCAGTCCAAAAAACAAAAGACTTATTTTAAAGTTGTATAAAAGTGAGGAAAGTTGCATATACTCCTTATTAAGAATCTGGATGACGTTTGACATCTCTTTCTTAATAAGTGAATTCATTCGTCACAATTGTCAATTTCCTGTTAATTGATTAACAGGCTAATCATTTAACATGAAAACATTCCCACTGATATCTGCCATTTTCAATCAGCTTTTCTAATTAACCTGAATCCTAACTCATAACCAGTGAAAAATGCTTAGATGGACACCAAGCACAGTATCTCATGTCTCTCTCTCTCTCGCTCTCTCTCCCTTCATTTCTGTCCCTCCCGCTCCGCCTTCCTCTCTGTCGTCTTATCAGCGTGTCCAGGGTGCCCTCCTCTCTTCAACTCTCTGGATCTTTCTTTTGGGTGGCCCTCAGTGCCCCCCACACACACTCAGACCCAGAGCATGCACTTCAGAGAGGGGGCTAATGGGAAAATAAATTACCAGCCAGCAAAAGCCCTTGCTCTGCACTTCTACTGGAGAAAGAGAAAGGGACATGATGGGGGTTAGGGAAGAAGGGGGTGGTCAGGAGAGAGAGTGGAAAGAGAGAAGGATGGAGAAGACAGAAATGAAAGACAGAGAGGTGGATGGCAAAGATACTGATACAAAGAGAAGTTGAGAAGGGAAAAAGATGGAGAAAAATAAGGGGAGGTAATGGAAAAAGAAACCAGAAAAGAAGAGGGAGGGAAGGGGAAACAGGGAGAGAGAGAGAGAGATATGCCTGCAGGATTATATAGCTAGAGTTCATTTCTGGTCTATGAAGTGTCTGCTCATCGCTTTTCCCCCATTTCACCATCTCTGGACATCATTAAGGCCTAAAATGGCCAATAACATCACCACACACTCACAACCACTGAGCCAATACCCTCTGCTTCTCTATCTGGGATTGATTACTCCCTGTGCGAGAGCTCAGATAGCAGGAGGCCAGATTCACCACGGTGCAGTATGCGAGTGTACATCTATGTGTATGTGTATCAAGTTTGACCCAATTGAGATAAATGAAGAGGGGGGTGAGGTGTGTTTGTGTGCTCTTATAAGCTTTCACCATATTTTATACACCACAGAAACACACATCACCCAAAAAAAAACTTTGCCAACACAGCAGAACTGATATTTTGCCAGCAACATTTGGCTCAATTAGTCTATATTGCAAGCAGGAAGATGACCTTTGGCATCTACAAGTAAAGAGCAACACTGTCTTTCAGTCACAGAGCAGCAACAACAGCACTAGAAAAGATTATCTTATCACTGACAATGTGCCACACGGTGACGCACGTGCGTGCACTGTGCCTGTGTGGTTTGCGTCCTGGTCTGGGCCTTTCTGTGTGGAGTTTGCGTGTTCTCCCCTGTGTGTGCATGGCTTTCTTCCCACATGTCCAAAAACACGCAGATTGGACACTCTAAACTGACTGTAGGTGTGAGGGAATGGTCGCTTGTCTCTATAAGTTGGCCCTGCGATGTACTGACGACCCGTCCAGTGGGTCCCCCGCCTTTCGCCCTATGTCAGCTGGGATTGGCACCAGCAGCCCTGCGATGCTCATGTGGAGGATGAAGCAGAAGACAATGGATGGATGAATGGATGGAATTTAAGCTTTTGCCAAATGAGTTCACAAAATACAGATTAAGCCGATCAGTTCCACACAAGTCTCCCTGTGTTTCTCTGTATAGTGGTATCGTATTATGTGTTAGAGGTGTCAGGAGTTGAGGTGCTTGAAGAGATGGGTTTTCGAGAGGTTCTTGAAGTATGAAAACAGTCTGGAGTGTGGTGGTCTTGTAGGCAAGGGTGACAACAGCAGACAATGTTTCTTGCAGGAACTAAGTGGCAGAGAAAGAGATCCTGACATCTGTTAGTAGTTGGCACTCGTGTTTGTGTATGTCTTATGCTTTAGTGCAGCCTTAAACATTCCTCTGCAAACCAGTATTACTGACTTGACTAAGATTTGGGTGGTCAGTGGAGGGCAACAATCAGCGGAGTGATATTTTCCGTTTTAGAATCACCAAATACCAAACATGCCATCACATTATGGACCACGGTCGGGTTTTAGCATCACCACCAGATAAAAGAAGCAAATAAGCTCAACAGTTTTAGGTTATTTTTGTTGTTGATTTTTTTTCAATCTGGATATCCACTTAATTCTCACTTTAAGGATCTGTTTGTTTTAGCCATTTAAGGCAGACTGCAGAGATCTGACAAAGCTATGATAGGGCCCTAATCCAGAGCAAAGCTGATTTGCTTAAGGGGAGGGGGAGGGGGGGGGGTCGGGTTAAGATGGCCTGTGACAAGAAACAATTGCCCCAAGTGAGAGTCTGCCTCTCTCCCACCCTGCTCCATGACAAAGGTGTACTCTCCATGCTAAGTGACAAATCTGGGGAGACAAAGAGCATTAGCAGGGTGATGCTCTGCTTCAGTGCCTCTGATTGTGGCCAACTAAAAGAGAATCTAATATGGATTTTAAAAAAGGAGAGGGAGAGATTAGAATGAAAGAGAAACAATGAACACCTTCTACCAAGGGGGAATTAGTGGAGGGATTGGATAAGGAGCTGGTGTGCCTGAGTATGAGCGTGTGCGTGTGTGTGTGTGCGCGTGTGTGCATGGGTGAGTGCTTGTTCTTTCAAATTCCTTTTCCATGAAATAACAATAGAATTCCCTAATTCTGCTGATGTTAATTCTGTTTATGCACATTTACACAAACATTTAACTAAAAAACACAAACCGTTTGCTCTGATATCTTTAATAAGTGAATCAAGGATGAGCCATTTAGTCTGTAGCTGCTTTAAAAGTGACTCAGGAAAGCCAAAAACAAGCAAATACCATTTCATTTACAGTGTTCTATGTCTATGCTACTGCTGTATATCCTCCACTATACTTCTGAACTGAGGAGGTACTGGTACTATATGGCATCGAACCTGAGCAATGCTCCGTTGGTGGTGATCAAATTAGTTTAAATGGATTATGTGCCAATTTGAATTTGTGCCAATTTGATCCCTTACATAACTCGAAGGCCACCTGCGCAAAAAACTGCAAAGCTATTGTCTTTAATACATTCTTTTGACTAAATCGTTAAGGTCAGTGACTCATCTGATATGCACACCACTCTCACGGTGAGGAATGTGTCCTTTGCTACCATCTCCTCAACACCCATTGGTGACCAGATTTATATCCCAAACATAGACAGAGACATGTTTGTGGATCAGTCTAACTGTCAGTGGCTGGCTTAGCACTGGCATCAGAGCACATCAGTAGACCCTATTCATTGCCACGTAGCAGAACATTCGCCTAAGTTCACCAGAAACTATGTGGGCGTGTGTGAGTGAGTGTTCCCACCCTAAAAATGCTCGTACACAAACACACACACACTTGTCCTCATTGTGATATCTTATCTTTAAGAGATAATCCCAAACGAGTCACCTTAAACATGAGTTTAATCTAAGTTCATCACATGTGCCGCCATGCATGGACACAAATCTTCTATGACCACCGCCACCACCCAAACATGTATCTACCAAAAAAAGGCGACCAGCCCACGCAGGCCCATCAGGTCAAGCTTGTGGATAAACAGAGGGATTTGACGGGCCTCTGTTTTTGCGGGCCACACAGGCCTGTCTCCATCGCGAGCAGCCATCTTAAGTCGCACAGACAAAAAAAAAAATAACCGAGAGATGGAGATAATGACTGATAATAACTGTCTTTGTCCAGTCCTGCCTCACGTCGCACCCCGAGTGCCTGGCCACCCATCATCGCCATGAAACACATCGTGCTGAAAACAAGGGGAGTGGAGGAAGAGGACAGAGAAGTCAGATTAGAGGCGACTGAGGAGAAGGGCAGGTGACACCACGTGTCGCCGGGATGTGCTAGAGGACGACCTCAGAGATGACTGATAACAGAGGGCGTGGCAGCCAATAACGTAGAGCCATAGTAGGAACTAATACTGTAACTCTGAGACATAGAAAGAAGAAACCGTTGATAAATACGTATACAATTGTTATGCATGTTCTGTAACTGCGGCTGCACTTAATCAGCAACTAAACTATATTTTAGAGCGTGAGATTATAACACACAAGAACACATTGTCATCTCACCGCTTCTAACAGAGTTGTGTTTGCAGGTGAAATGTGTGTTTGTTCCAGCAGCTTGGGTGTGTGAGTGAGTGCGTCTCTTCTGGGTCAGGTTGGGGACAGGACGCTGTGACAGAGAGTGGTGCCACTGACTGTTCTATGAACAGACACAACATCAGGCTGTACACAGTGAGCAAGCAGATGTAAATATTCTACATCATGAGACTTAAACTGAAATGTATGTCTGTTTTCTAACCTGTGTTGGTATCCAATAAGAAAATGACACCAAGTCCACCAAGTGGAATGATGTGGGATTGTAAAGTCTGTTTACAAAATAGGCAGCAGACAATTTCATATCAAGACTGTCATGACCAAAACTGTGATCCACAATATGATTGCTCTAAAAGTGAAAATATGCTTTAATTCTCAAAACAAACATTGTTTTTGCAGCACACCAGACAGAGATTAGATTATTTTTGAAGGTGAAAAGAGAAATTTATTACAATTCTTCCGGTTGTGGGAAGATGTAGGCCCCTCCCTGTGGAACATTAAAGGACTGAGTGTTGGCAGTAGGGGCTGCAAGGATTATTTGAGGTATTGAGTTTGAATGCTTTTTAAAAAAATAATTAAAACAAGCTCTCAGCTACTTCAACGTGAACATTTTCTGGTAAAAAAAAAACCGAGTAAATTGATGAATGGATCAATATGAACAGATTAATCTGTTAAATAATTAGGTGCAGCTCTAGTATTCACTGATGTGAAATACTAACAATTTTCACCATTCAGGTTTATCTTAAAAGAAATCCACCATGGTCCTCATTGCACAATAATATCGTGTATTAATCCTTCCCTTGCATAAAATATACCTGGTATGGCAAAGTGCATTAATGGTATTTGTCCTGTTTGGGAAGCTACACAAAAGAACTGACCACTGAGTACAAACAGCGTCAACCACCATGACTATCCGACAGTAAAAAGAAGTATGAAAACAGTAACATAAACTACATTTATATACTGTATAAACATATGTGTGTGCTGTATACACAAACACACAACAGTTTTGCATGGCTATTCATTTTAGCACACTGTATTTTCTATTCATTTAGACAACCGAAACAAAGTAATAACCTCCTAATGCCTAACCACAATTCAAATCTTAGCTTTTAATTTAACCAGTTCCTCAAAAATTAGGTTCTGCCTCTTTAGGACCAGATTTTGGTCCCCAGGGGGCCTTCTGGTCCAGACAAGGTCAGTGTTGATGAAGGAAAAGGTCCTTCACAGAATAAAGCCCATCCATGTGGAAAGAAGGACGTGTCCCAGGTGACATGGGTTTTATTTTGGGGGTCAAACGTCACACTGTATGTGGCCAAACAAACTCTGCATGTACAGTGTGTGTGTATGTGTTGGACATGTATCTCTATACGTCTGTTTATGTGTGTGAGTGTGTGTATGTGTGTGTGAGATTAGATGATGTACAGTATTTGTACACACACAATGAGTCTGCATGTGTATATGAAAGAAAGACACAGTGTATGAAATGGTGTACGTGTGTGTGTGTGTGTGTGTGTGTGTGTGTGTGTGTGTGTGTGCTGCAGTGTCTGGTGACATCTGCTGTGTTGTTGGCTGGGAACAGAGCGCAGCGGGCAGCAGGAGCCTCAGACTAAGGAGATGAAAGCCGAGGTCACAACCTGGACCAGTGGGATAAGACACACTTGTTCGCAGTACACACAAATACAAAGTCACACTTGCAAACATAAAGACATGATGCACACAGACTAATGAACAACATACAAAACTGTACGCACGTAGCATACACACACATACGCACACTGCAAAGAGACACAGTGTGCACTGCAGCATAGAAGCACATGAGGACGAGAGACTAGAGAGGGAAGAGGCATTGAAAAGTGAAACTGGAAAAAAAAAAAAAAAAACGATATTAACTTTAATCACTCACGCACACACACACACACATATAGATTAAGAAAAAGATGACATAAGCACAGAAGCAAAGCCTTAAATCATCAGGGGCAACAGTTTAATCAGTTAAATTAATGAACAGGCATGCATGTATGCATGTAAGCAAAAACACACTCGCCAAGATAGAAGATATGGCGCGAGCCAAGGCTACACAGAGCAGAATGGGCACATGTTCAAAAAGAGAAGCAGCGTGTGAAATATGTATTTGAGTATTTTAACTGTATGTTTGCACAATTAACCTTTTTGTCTTCAAAAAACACAATTTTCTTGTTACTAAACAGTAAACACAGATGTTCACAAGACACACTGTGTCACAAATGCACGCAAACAAATACTCTGGACAAATTGACACCACTCACACACGCTCAGACACGCAAAAATGTGACACCTGCACAGAGACACAGTGACACACACACACACACACACCTCATGGTGGTGGAAGCAGTAAGTCAGCAGACCAGCCATGTGACAGGGTGGTGTGGTGTGGATTAGGGGCCACTAAAGCCTATTAGGGCGACAGGAGGGACCACCCGGCCTCCACTGCCACCTACACACACACACGTCTCCCCAGACAGTTTCACACAAAGACAAATCATACAAAACTATGGACACACACTGAGATAGTGACACAAAAGGAAGTGCATGTTCGCGGTTTCCTGGCAGAAAATGGCAGCATCTCATGTTGTAATATGTGTGTATGCTTACAGTGCACACTTACCATGTGTTTGAGGCTGTGTGAATGTGCCCACATTGGGAGGGGTCCAGGCATGGTGGGTAATCACCAGCATCTGTTGCCTCTCCTCAGGGCGATTAATTAGATTAAATTAATTTGAAAAGCATGTGAGAATGTGTGATCCTATTCTAGGAGGCCTCCCACCTTCCTGCACCGACACACACACACACATCAGTTTAAGCAAATTATGATAAAATGAAATGATAATTTTATAGCTATACATTTAATTTTACGTACACTTCTTTTTATTTATTCATACTTAAATTTAGAACTATAAGCACACAATCAACTTGAGCAGACACACTTCTTCCCGTCACAAGAAATGACGCCTTTTGAGTTTCTCCAATTTATTGAAGAAATGGGAAATGAGCAAAGGTGAAAACTTTGGAGACACGCGTGCACACGAGCGCAAATTAATCCCAATTTGTCGGCCTCGGCACGGGGGGAAACTTTTGGGATTTCATACTTCATACCAGCTTTTGTCACCTTTGCGTGAATAGCCGAGGGCTGAAATAATTGTGTTTTTTTTCCCCGAGGCCCAGTCAGCGCTCACAAGCCACTGGCCTACGTAATGTGTTCTAGACAGAGAGGGGAGGAGGCGTGTACACACCGTGGCTATGGGTACAATACGGAGAGGTGTGTGTGTGTGTGTGTGTGTGTGTGTGTGTGTGTGTGTGTGTGTATAAAGATGATAGAGGCAGGTCAGGCTGTATAAATGTGAGTGGTGTCAGTGTGTGTGTGTCAGTCAGTGACATTGTGTGACTCTATGACTGTGCCCAAGAGGGAGGTATGTGGTGTGGAAATGGCCTTAATGGAGTTGGATCTGGTCCACAATAGAGAGGACATCATCTCGGGGGGGGGGGGGGGGGGGGGGACGACGGAAAGAGAGGAAGAGACGGAACAGAGATCGAGAAAGAGGAAGAAAAAAAAAAACAGCAGAAACAACACGGATGAAAGAGTGGCAAAAACATCATCAGCGGCCAAGTTAAAAACACTTCAGTTAGTGAAAGACGTGTCAGATTTGTCTGCAAACACACACACACACACACACACACACACACACACACACACACACACACACACACACTCTTCCTTTGAATATCAAAATATTACCTTTCAGTAGAAGCCAAGAAAAGATTATCTATTATGTGTTTTTTTAATTTTTTAGTGCGATATGTCATTTTACCTTTATGCAGCTCACCCAGCTTAAAGTATTTAAAGTAGCAGGTAAAAAAAATAAAAATAAATCACCGGTACTTAAAGTGGCAAAATCGATGGGATGGCACATGCAGCAGACAGGCTGTCAGACAGTGTGAGCAGTGATTTGGTCGAAAAAATCCCTCTTTTTTTTTGCTGAGTGACACTGATATAAGGCGAGAGGAAAATAGGTGAAGTATAAGTTGGAGGGAAAGAAATGGAGGGAGGAGGGGGAAGTGACAGGGTGAGTTTTGAGTGTGTATCACAGTAAATTCAATGTATTCAGGCATAAGAGCTTCTCACTTTAAATACAACAGTGCTGCTGTGTGTACGGGTGTGTGTTATTTAAATCCTCCCACAAAGCTTTGGAGATGAGGGAAGTTGGTCTACCATCTCCAGCTTTGGTTGATATGCAAACACAGACACACTGTACAATACACACATTTAAACACACACACACACACACACACTAAAGAACCTGTAAGCACAAAGCCTTCAAATACAGCCACGCAATCTTTTGACTCTCAATTTGCTCACCTTTTTGATAATGCGCACCTATTTGAAACAGGGTGAAAGGCAAGGGTAGCATGCAATTCAGAGATATTACTGTGTAGCCATTTTCAGCCTGCCACCTCTCCCTCTCTCTGTCACTTTCCCTTCTTCGCTCTCACTCCCCTCTCCCCCTTTCTCTCGCCATCTTTTGATTATGCGATTTGCCTTGGCAGACGAACAAATAGAGGAGAGAAAAGGTAGTGTTTGACACTGCCATTTTCAATGACAAAATACAATCTATCCAGGGCCAGTAATTCGACGGGGAGGGATTAACCTAGTGCGAGGTTGGGCCCCCAGATTAAGACGAAGCCTCAGCGCAGGGATCTTGAATTTCATCATCTCCAGCGCTCTGGCACAATGGTGTATTCTTCCCTTTTCTCCTCTGCCGTCTGATGAAGGGTCAGGAGAGCTCACCTCTCCTCTTCTTCTGCGAGCAGCACTCACTACCACATTCATTCAGCTCCCCTGACTCATATTAGCTCAGATACCTGAAGGGTGGAGGGTGGAGGGTGGAGGGTGGGGGGGGATGTGAGCTCCCTGCTCACACACATGCAGAGTTCATATATGATCAGACACAAACGAACATTTAATGTTACATCTTCTGCCTCATACATCAACACATGCTCGTCTTCCCAACTGACAGATACTCAGTCAAACACAAAGCTGACATAAGTGGGTGATCCATCAAATTAAGTAGCAACTATCAGACAGGGGGTTAACGCAGCTCTTGGGTTAGACTGCCCTCTTGTGGTCACTTTGGTTCCTTTATTCCTGCTCATCTGCTCCGTTCAAAAGACAAATGATGGACTCTAATTGAGAGCTACATTGGACTTTTAGGTATGACATAAAAGCATAACTTGGCAATTTTATCTTATTATTAAACACCTAGTAATATGCACTCCATATAAAGCGGAGTATGATCACTCCATTATATTCATGTTATTAACACAAACCGTATTTTAAAAAAAATCCTTATGCACCTTATGTACATATTTTGTGTCTGCGTATACATCTTCTTATACCTTAGGTTTTTCTTTTTTTAATTTGATTCTATTTAAATGCACCAAACACCAAGTCAATGTCATTGTCTGTATAGATGTACCTGCCAATAAATACAGAGTCTGATATATACATGATATAATGATATATACATGATATATACATGATATGTGATAAGTTATTTAACAGGCACAGCACAGCACTTCATATTCATATTAATATTAACATTAAAGGGCGGTTTCACCCATTTTTTTCCCCACTTGGTCAAATGAAGAGTAAACTTAAAACAATTCCGATGAAAGTGAAATAACGTTTTTATGTTGTTTCCAGCTTCTTATGATTTTGCTTAGATGTTTATAAATTTATAAGCTTTAAAAGGCAGTGACAAAACATATAACAAGTTCCTTCTAAATAAACAAAAAGTATAAATTCCAATAAAGTCGCACTTTTCACTTTTCCTCCCTCGATAACATTGCTTTCTCCCTCTCCACCCTTCCCCTTTTCCTTGGCTTTTTCTGTGCTCTCCAGTCCTGCTTTGATCTCTCTGTCATTAGTCAGGTATGCAGAGACACAGGCAAACCCGCAAACTTGTCTGTTTCTCTCTCTTTCTTGCTGCCTTTTCGCTCTCTCCCACGCTCTGGCCAGAGATCACCGGCTGACCTGCTTGTCTTCTCAGCTTCCAATCAAAGACAAAAAATGTTGAGCAGTCTCTGGTGTAGCTCCTTTGAGCTTGAGATGTACAGAAAGTGACAGAGTCAAAGCTCTCAGTCACTTCTTGTTTTCCTTCAATCAACATTCTTGAAGGAGCATCAGAGGTTTGTACCTGTTGATTACTAATGGTGCTCCCTTTGTTCAATCATCCCAAATCACACACATGAGTGATTTGTTTATTAAGCACTTAGTAAAATCAATGACAGCAAAAAAAAAATATTCCGCGAGGACGCCGAAATGTTGGCATCATCTTGGGGGGTTTTTATGCTTGCACTTGTAAAGACCTGTACTTCCTAGAAGGCTGGCATGACATGTTCGTAACATTTTAACACCCTGGGGCTTAAATTAGACCTTAAACTACCCTAACAAAATGAGAAACACGGAGAGAGTGATCATGTCTGTATGAATTATGTGAGTACAGATTATGTGCTTACACAGATGTTGGCATTCTTCCTGAAAAGTAACTAAAAGCAGCTGTCTCATGTATACGTGCATGCCTTTTCTATGTGACCGAGCACATTAATAAAACTGTAAAAAGTAGTGATTTAGTTGCTAAATGTATCTGAAATAGCCTGGACAGATTTGTTGGTAAGAAAAAAAAAGTTTCAAAATAATTGTTTCATCTTAATTAGCATCCGATGTCATTAGTTATTTAATTCAGACATTCAGCCTTTTTAAAAGGAAGAAAACTTGCCACCGTAGTTTGATATGACTGTGTGTAGCACAATAAACAAAGACCAGAAAAAACAAAGGATAGAGAAAATTATAGACAGCCATGTAAAAGGTAAAGGCTATAAAACCATCTCCAGTAACTCCCTGTTCATGTGAATATAAAACACAAGATAAGGTAACAATTATTCTCATAATAAATGAATCTGCTGATTATTTTCTTGATTAATCAAATAGCTTGTAGACAAAGAGCCAAGGAAAACATCTAAAGACGTTCAAGCTGCACTCCATGGGCTCTATTAAAGAAGGAGGGCTCTACTATCATTCAAACAATTTCTAATAATTTGGATTATTTGGACACACAAAATGAGCTTTGTGGCATTGTCACATCACCTCCATGTTCATGGACAGAAAAATGAAGCTCTCACAGTAACGAACGCCACACCTTCTGTGAAACACAGAGAGGGCTTGGTTATGTTTTGGAGCACAATCATTTTGATCTCAAGGCTATCAAGGCATCCTGGAGGGAAAAGAACTGCCCAGTGTCAGAAACAGTCTCAGTCACAGGTGAGGGGTCAGCCAAAAAAGATGATGACCCAAAACACCCAAGAACATTGAACTATTCTGAAACGATTATCTTAAAGTCTAGAGTGAGGAGACAGTACCATTCCAACCTGAGACAGCCCAGGAAGAGTTCAGGAAGAGTGGGCTAAACTACTTGTTGGCAGATGCAGGTGTCTCTTTGAGAGGGACAGAGGTCAAGTTAAGGGTAATGTCATTTTTGACCGTTGAATTTCCACCTGTTTTATTATTTAAAATATTCAGTTGAATCAAAAACTAAAACCAAAGGCCGATTTGTGTTAAACATGGAAGAAACAATGACGGGATCAGCGGGTTCTTGTATTTTGTGACTGGATACAAACAAATTTGTCCACGTCCGTACTATACTGTATATGACAGCACACGGGAAAAGAAAAGAGTTTAGGAAATGCTAGCATGGCTATTATAGTGCTGCCAGAGAAAGCATCAGTCCTGAGGTTCTGAATAACTTTGTATACTATATTCCTCTCAAAGCTAAAACAATAAAAATGCTAAAGTTTAAGTCTCAATGCCTCACTTGTTCCACATGTGTGCATTACGTGGGGAGTAAACCATCACAAGTGTGGAACGTAAAGAGCACAAAAAGTTTCTAGTTTCCTGGCAGACTGCTCAAACATGTTGAAAGAATTTCCACCCCTCTCTTCTCTCACTAAATTCCTCCTGCACTCTCTGCACTGCTTCAGCCATTCCTCTTGCTTCTCAACCATCCCTGTTTTTTTTTGTCAGAAACAAAAAGATCATGTTTTCTTCTCATAATTAATCTAACATTGCTTTTTTCTGTCTGAGGCAAATATGGAAAAGTTAAGAGAATTAATGTTGTACTGCTGAAATGTAGTTGTTCTTGTGAGAGAAGCATGTAATAGCAGACACTGGCCACAAGGTGGCAGAACTCACCCATGTTATGTAAAGAGGAGTTACCTCAATTGTTTTTCTCTGTCTTGTTTTATTCCACTCAATATAAATGTCACTGTATGATTCATGAAAATGAAAGACATACATTCTACTCGTCTATGGCTTTGAATTATGCAGAAACAGACACACAGTGAGACGGACAGTGTCAGTGCATGAGCAAGGCAGACGGATGTGGACAGAGGGAGGTAAAAACTCACATTTTCAATGACAAATGTCCACTCTTTGTCTTCAAACTCCTCTGCATGTGGATCCTGCAAAGCCGGAACAAAAGAAACGCTTCAGTACGCAGACATGTATGTAACAGAGCAGAGTGACAACATCACATGACACTGTTGAATGAAACAAACAATCAAGTCACTGATTTGTCATTAGAAAAGATGAAAGGCAATTTTTACTGCATTTTTCATCACCACACTGATTAGTTGTGCCCTGCCAGTAAATTCAACTTTGATCTGTTGTCATGTGTCATTGGTATTTCTGTTATCCGTGGTGTTTGCATTTGCTGTTGCCTTTTACGGCCTAAATGATTCATCAATAAAATCAACACCGAGTCCAAGTGTGTGTGTGTGTGTATATGTATGTGTGTGTACCGATGGCTTCTGTCTGACACTGCTCTTGTGACAAATCCAAGCAAATCGATATTCCTGCAGCAGTCTGACACACCACACCCATGTGAGCACAAACAAACACAAACACAAATAATTGTGTTTTTTTACTACTTTGTCTCATGCACCTTTCATCAACCTTTTATACATCTGCTTTTTGTTTATTGTCCCCCGCCTCTCTGTCCCCAATTTTTCATTTCACCCCTACCAGGCGAGGCAGATGCTGCTTATCTTTGAGTCTGGCTCTACCAGAGATTTCTCCTTAAGTGCTTGCTCATTCATTGTGTGAAGTGTTGGGTTTCTTCTCTTTTCTCTGCTTAACCATGTATAGTGCCTTGAGATAATGTGTGTAACGTATGTTTTTATACACAAACAGCAATGTCATCTGAGAAAATGTTTTTTTTTTTTTTTTTTTTCTCATCTTTTTTTTCTCTTCCGCAGTTTTTTACAGATCCATTATATAAACCTTCACAGGCCAGGTGTTTCACAAAGGATCAGCCAGTACTAAGTGTCCACTCTATAGTCTAACACAGAATGAGTAGTATAAGCACAATCTTCTTACTGTCCTCACAGTTCAGCTGAGGCTGTCTGCTGCTGAGAATCTGACTCAAGTACAGGCTGCAATATTGCTGAGCACATCTGTTTTTACTGCAGCGCTTCAGGCCAGACAGGGAATCCAAGTATCTTTAAATCACTGCTGCATAGTCAACTGCTAAAATATCTGAATTATAAGACATTGGTTAAAAAGAGATTTAACATATTTAGACAAGGATGAAGAAATATTTCTGAAGTTATTTGATATTAACTTTAATACTGAAGGGATTTCCCCACAGTTTATTAATGTTCTTTCACAAAAGGTTGAGACAGATTTTAAAAAACGGTTGCATTTGAGTTCAAGGTTCAATAGTATGTGCAGTTTTTGTTACTATCTTATGCAAACAAACTTGAGAGCTTCCCTGTCTGGTTAGTGGTCATGTATTGTAAAACCCATTCCCCTGGTTTGTTGCACATGTTTTCTGTCATACAAAACAAAATAAATTGTGATGTCTTAAGAGCCATTTTCACTTACATTTTAATTCCATATACAAATATTGGTCAGGTATCCAGATGTAGGCCTGTTTCTCTTGCTACTTACAGTAAGTAAGAAAGCTAACACTGTAGCTGGAACAACATAATATGCTGATGACAGTTTATCTCCTCGTTAGATACATTTAACATGATCTTAACTCCTTTTACCAAGAGAACCAGCTCACCGATAGCACATGCAATGGTATTCGGTTCATGTCTGAATTCAACGGCAGTGAGTGTGTTGAGAGTCAGTGGATTCATTCTGTGTCTCATAACAAAAACAGCTTTATTACTTCCTCTGGGACAGGAAGTGGATGTGGGCCCAGAATAAAAAGACTCACACTGTATACTGTAAGTGTAGCGAAACACGTAAAGGGCTCGAAAACCGAGCCACGGATATTTGTTATTTTTGACATATTTTGTTTACAAAAACTTCAATAGGTTAGGTCTAAATTTGTCTCTGTGGTTTTTATTTAGTGAATGATTTAAATTACACATGTCTGACTGAAATGTGAAAAGCTACCATAGTTTACCTCTACAAACAGAGGCAGGTATGCAGCCATTTGCAGCAGGAGCTCTGGTTCAGACATTGAGACTTTGAGGTAACAGGACACTGAGCTGTGAGCTGGCCTGTCAGCACAAAGGCCCAGCATGTTTAAATAAGCTAGGCACAGGGACAGATACTGTCTCCACATGTATGCTGTTTACAGGCAGAGTACTATATGCATGTACAGTATATATGTTTGATTATCAGTTAAAACAAAGTAAAAAGTCAGTCAGTGGAACTGGCCTCACATTACCATAAAGCCCATGAATAGTTGTTCAAAAGCATTTTAAAGACCAACAAAAAAATGTAGGCAAAAAAATAACTACTCATTTGCTTATCCACCTTTTATAAGGCATACATGCTTAAATACACTGTATGTCATTTCTGTCACCAGGTGCCTCTCAATCAAAATAATAACATAAGACCTCGTTTGATAATGTTGGGAAGTGTTGTCTGTTATTGTTTGGTTCCCCCTGTGTGTTTGCACTTACAGCGAGAGATTCTCCAGCAGAACATGCAGCAAATGACAATCAGTACATTTACATGCACAGGTTAATCAGACTAAAGCCGTAGTCAGACTAAGACAGGCAATCAGACAATTTGAATATACAAGCGGATGAGAAAATCGATTTATTGGCCTTGTACGTCAGACTCCGCCTCCATAGGTGGCGCTGTATCTCTCTATAAGTTGTTTATAAGTACAAGTGCATATTGAATCCGTTTCCTGTTGACCTTTACGTCAACAGCTCTTGTGGTTGCTGTGTTATCCGAAGAAAGACACTACCACCACCGTATGATTTCCGGCAACAGTAATGCAGTTTATACATCATCTCCTTGTACTTCCGGGGTCAAAGACCGGGGAGGTGTAGAACGCCAAGTCCAACTCCAGTCCAACTAAGCATATACATGCAGGAGTAATCGGACTATGAATTGCATTTTCCAGGTATGTTAGTCCGACTAAGACTAGCTCAATTTCAGTCGGACTAACGTGTTTACATCACATTAAGAAAACCAAATGTTTGTCTTAGTCCGACTAAAATCAGACAGACACTGGCATATAGTAGGACTGAATATTTTTAACATGGATGATGTCATTAAAAGGCAACCAAAATGAAATGGTAGGTTTCCTTAGGTTAGGTTTGTACAGGTACGTTCTATGCATTTTAGTTAATGTTAAGTCACTACTCAAAAAAATATATAACGTTACTCTTTTTAAAAACATGTATGCTGCTTTTTTTTTTTTAAAGCAGCATACCCTTTTTTAATTTTTTTAAAAATGGGGTGAAACAGGACTTTCCTGCCATTACTTTATGTGATAGTGTCACTGCCGTTGAACGTCATAAATACACTTGTGTTGTCAAAACAACCCTTGTCCACCTCAAACAGGGCGACGCTTGTGTCGGCGCTAGTTTAACAGCTGCTGCTTACCTTAAAAAGAGTGACGGTGATCTCAACATTTTCTGGTACAGGCCACACCACCACACCTCTGTAGGGATTTTTGATACCAGGCTGCCAACCATGGGACTGCATGAGGGACAAAAGATGAGAAGTTTAAAAGAAAAAGAAAGATGTGCAAGTGAGAAACCTTTTAAAATTTTTATTTTATTTCAAACCTTGGAGGATTTCCGCCGACTTCTGCGTGTCCAAACCACCACCAGTTTGTCAGGTTGCCTGAGTGA
This sequence comes from Solea solea, assembly GCF_958295425.1. Lineage (NCBI taxonomy): Eukaryota > Metazoa > Chordata > Actinopteri > Pleuronectiformes > Soleidae > Solea > Solea solea. Next base: position 6,932,423 of record NC_081148.1, on the reverse strand, counting down.
AAAGGCACAAAGAAAAGATGAATAAGAAATGAGTTATACATCAGTCCAGCCAGCACATCATTATTCACATCATCTGTCAGTCCAACTGATCAAAGCTTGTAGCTAAATGCCTGCATTTTTAAAACCCTGATAAGTCTCCTCACGCACACACACACACACACACACACACACACACACACAGTCTCTTATAGTATGAATAAATCATGAGAAACAGCTAAACCCTGGTCGTGTCTCTGTGGACTGCAGCATAGACTTCAGGACAAACAATTATGCAGTGGTATACATGTACAAACACATTTAGAGGTTAGTGTGGCAGGAAAAGACAGTAAATAAGAGAGGTTAAGAAACAACAACTTAACCTAGTTCAGTCATACTGCACCAGCAGCACACAAAAATATTTTTAATTAAATGGAAAGGGACAGGTAAAGGAAAATAACTGTAATGGAACAACTTGTGGCTTATTGATTAGGTTTAAATGTACTATGAAAGAGGGATAAAATGTTGGAGGAATAGTCTCACAAGTACTGTGAGACTGTTAAATATTGTAAGGGACACAGGACTTGTTGAGTTGGTACGAGAAATCATTCAAAACAAAGACCTGAGCAGTAACCTATCTGGCAACTTGACAAGTCTGGACCTGCTTGTTCGTCTCTCCTTATGTGAGTATCGTGTAAAACATGTCGGAGTGGTGGAGGGTGACACAACTGCTCTGCTGGAGCTGTCGCTTAAGAGTCAGGAGGCAAATGTAATGCAGTCAATATTTCATTGCATTTTAGTTAAAACAGCCACAACGGCTCCATGTCTTATGTAGCAGTGAGGTGGACAGATATAGAATACAGGACAGGACTAGATGCAAAAGAATTCTATTTTTTCTTTGGAAACATAATGTATTTTCAGCTGCAGAGTGTAATGTTTTGGTGATTTCTGTTGCTGCTGATGTTATTTTCTGTCTCTGTTTGGTTTTTTGGAATAGAAACGATGTTCTTTTGTATTGTAAGTCCATCTGAAAAAAGGCTCTGTCAACTAAGCAATACTATCAGACCTGACTGAGGACACATTTGAGCATACTGTACACCAATGGCACAGGAGTAAGAAGTGTTTATTAAAATTGCTGAACAACAGTTTTCTTCTTGTAAATTGTCTCAGTGGTAAAACTGAATTCTGAAAGTTTTCAGACATCTTCCCGTTTGCACCCGTCTCACTTTAATGTAGTTCCCTTTGTTTTGATATTAAAAAAAAACACGGGTATGTCAACAGGTAACCCAAGATCTAAACACCTCTATACTTAAAAACACAGTCGTGTGGAGCACATGTTAACTTTCAACTCTCTTAAAGCTTTATGCATCAACAGAAACATACTAGGACCAACAAGAATATTGGCTGAGATACACACGTCTACAAAACTGCAATAGAGCAGAGATAGTGAGAGAGAAAATAAAACAGAGTGCCAACAAATTGGCACATTAAGCAGATGCCGGACAACAAAACTGTCAACAGAAGAGTCCATGTAGCAGCCTTTGTTAGCAAGTAAAGACCACATGCTGCCTTTTTCAGCTCTCCAGTTCATTGCTTACCTCTGAGCTTAGTAAACAGAGAAGACAAACCAAAATGTGCAACAAGGATCAGTTAAAAACACTTTATTCTATTTTCAGCAGCTGTAATTTTACACCAGGAAGCTCAGACGAGTACATTTTTCACAATGGCGACATGGATGGCAACCTCCGTTCTATTTATGTTTTTACTTTTCAATATTTATTCTCTGTTTCACTGCACTACTTCCATAATATACTGTATAATTAGTTTGTTTTTCTTTCAACTCATTCATCTGAGTTTTCCTCATGCCTACCTTTATGTCAATACATGCAAGTACATTAAGAGCCATGTCAAACTGGCGCCAGGTTCCTTGTATGTCTGCAAACACTGCAAACGCCAATGAAGCAGATTCTGATTCTGTTGTTGAACAGTGAAAAGTTTAACATTTGGCCACTGAGTATGTTGGCCCTTAGGTTAAAAGATACTTAAGGAAGAACAGCAGAGCAGCTGCTCTAGGAAAATAAAGCCTGACTGTTTGACACAGAGAAAGAAGACACAAGGAACAGTGAAGTGAGAGGAGAAGAGGGGAGAGGAGGAGAATGACAGGCAACAACTTCAGTCTGGAGACAAGGCCACACAGAGAAGCTATTGTCCAACAATGCAGGCCATATCAGAGAGCATGCACACACACACACACACCACGCTTCCCCTTTGTACAGTACTTGCTGTGCTATGAGAAAAATGTAAACCATTTGTCTGCAGGCTACATGACTTGTGCTCACTTTTCGGTGTCTCTTGTTTTCAGCCTTTAATCCACTGCTGCATGTTCCTTCTGAGTATGAGCGATGAGCCATCCGAGAGGAATGCCACCACAGACAAAACGGCATCTTAAGTGTGTGTTTATCAACCCTCTCACACTCAACTATTTTAATAATTAGGGATTTCATGGTGGGTTTGATGTTTAGTTTGGATAACCATTTGGAAGTCTGATAATAGGACTGGAGGAAATGAAAGTCATTTTCTTTGAAATTATACCTTTTTTGTGCCTCATATTTTTAAATGTGTGCGTTTGAGCGAGAGAGAGAGACATGAAATTAAAACAAAGGATTAAACTATGGGCAATGCATGAGTGTGTGGATGTGTGCTGAAATTTAGGAAGCAAGCAAAATATCAGGCATTTGAAAAGAACAAAAAGTTTCCATAATAAGAATGTGAGTAGGATGAAGGGGCAGAAAGCTGTAAATGTGTCGCGGCAGGGACCAAGATGAAATTAAAGGCTGACACAAAACACATACACACCCTATTACGTTAAAGGTGTCATAAGCTGCAGCTACCATCTAGAGAAACTGGCATTTAGTGACCAAAATAATTTCCTTGCATGCTCAGGATGCACCACAGAAGGTAATCAAACATATACATGGTGAATGGTCTGTATTTATATATAGGTTTTCTACTCTTGACGACCACTTAACACTTTACACCAGTTTTGCCATCCGCCCACGCTGCTGACAATGCCAGCAACTTGGGGTTAGGTCTAACTCTTGGTGTAATATTGAAGCGCTTAATACAGCTTCCATTCATCCATCTGAGAGGGATGCCACTGAAGAAACAGAACTGTATCAGTGAGCGTTCCAAAATTCATCTAAGGCTGCGTTTACACACATGTGCAGTGCAGAAAGCCTGCTGGGAATGTAAGAAGAGAATCAAGAAAACACTGAAAACACTTAAATGTGTATGGCAAATTCAGACTATCTGTAGATAACGAACTTTAGAAGCAGAAGAAGAAAGATGGAGAAATAAATAGAGAGGCAAGATTGATCCCACTTTGCTGCGCTATCACTCAGATTGTGGCCTTTGCTGTCATGACAGACAGACAAAATGGCACAAACACAATCTGTATGATTGTCATAAATCAGACTGCCTTATCATCTAAATCAGACAAACACACAGACACTGGGCATTACATGATGAGGCATGAGTGGCATTTTAAACTTACACGAAAACTTCTGATAGCACAAAGGCAACAGCATATTACTTCTGATATTTTGTTTTCCGCATCAGAAATTCTTCTTTTTACTAGTAAGTAACTAGTAAATTCATTTTTTTTTAATCACAGTATATGTCCATATATCTTTTTCCATCAGGGCAAAGCTTCTGGTTTTACATCTTTTGTTTTGTCAGTGACTTTTTACACTATATAATATTAGGCGTTGACACGACATGTCATACATCTCTCAATGAAGCTCCAAAACTATCATTAAAACTTGGACTATACTTGAGTGTAAAAAAAAGTGGAGGATGATGAGACAAATAATTTATTTTGTGTTTGCCTGGTCTTAACTGAGCCATTAGAAGAACATGAGAACCAACTACTAAACTGCCAGAGAAGAGGACAAAGTAGGAGAGCATGAGAATAGGATGACACTGAGGAGATGAGAAGAACAGTGAAAAACTGTGATACTGTGCTGAAAAACTGCGTTTATGAACTTGGAACTGTGGAAAGCAGCTACATCTCAGTGTACAGCCTGCTGGAAATAATCAGAAGTAGTGTCTGGACTGAAAGCTAATGCATTTTCAGTAATCTGCTTGCTTGACCATTTTCACTTGTGTACTGCACATTTTATCTGTATTTTCATATCTCAATTCATATATCTACATTTGTTTGTATCTGCTGCAAATTCTTTGAATAACTACTTTCCCTGACTCCACAATTTTGTGAAACCAAATTCAATTTCCTAGAATAGACAAAAACATTAGGCATCACATGTGTTTGACCCGGTGATTGTCTCATGGTCTCATGGAGACAAAATGAACAAGCTTGCTTTGAATATTAGATGAGCTCAGTTATGTACCTGCCTCAGATGTGGTACTGACAAGAGATTAGTTGAGAGGAATTTACAAGACGTTCAGTAGGAGGGTTGACACAGGATGAAAGTGAAGATCAGAGGCTGTGTGCACACTACACCGACACCCAGAGCTGACAAACAGATTTTTGTCTCAAAATCACTGAAATGAAATGTGCAGTAAGTTGCGATGTTTCATTCAATTCCAAAAACACAGACAGTAGCTCAAACAAGCTGTGTGTCGATACATGCATGTGATTCTACCTTTCAAAACTAAATTATCACATAAGTCTGTAGAAGGTTGCACATTAACCATCCATCCACTGTCTAGCAGAGAGTGTCAGACTTGCTTTTCCCCGGCCACATCGTCCATCACCTCTAAGCGAGACTTCAGCCCCCCTTCTGGTGATCCATCTCTCAGGTGAGGATAGGAACAAAGACCGACCGGTAGATCAAAGTTTTAGCTCCTCAGTAGAGCGAATGCAAAACCAATTCTGTGGCCAATCTCAAAAAAATATTTTCCTACATACAGTGTCAATTTCTAATTTGTACTCTGTATAGGCGTAAGTAAAATGAAGAAATTAAGGTGATGACGTAAAAACTGCTTTTTCAAACTGGCAGCATCAGCAAAATCAAATTAAACTGTGATATGAAAAGATATTGATCAATATGGGAACACAGATCATGATAAAATGCTCTGCCATATTGATCAACCCTAGAAAAAATTAAATCATGCGTTTGGAAGCATCTCCATGACTTTTTCATTTTTTTTTTTTAAATCTCCCCTCACTTAGCAACGCTTCATTTACCAGCTTGCTAACAACCCAAGGGAAAGACTGACACAGTAAGAACCACAATCATGTGACTGAGAGCACTGACAGCAAGCAGAAAAACAAGGAGTCCTGGTCAACATCTATTTCTTAAAGAAAACAGGGAAGTATACATTCATTTTCTAGGCCGCTATCATTGAGTCATACTTGCTGAGAAATCAAATTGTGTTTTGCATGATTTCATTTCCTGTTTTTGTTTTGTTTTATCTTATCATCAAGCCGGCAGCTGATCTGATCAGATGGGTTTGTGCTCCCCTTACCTGATGGACACCCTCTCAGGTAAGAGAGAGGTGATTTATTACCACAACACAGTGATGGACCAGGAGCTCAGTAATTTATTAAAAGTCTATATCCTCCTGGTGCAGTAGGGTCACTGAACATAGTCATGTATAAAATCAGACAAGAAAACACATTGTATTCAACAGCTGCAGCACATTGCCCATCCTTAATTCAAACTTCACCACATCTTTTAAACTTCTAAAATGGAGGTGAAAGTATTTTCTGGCTGATATTGAAGATAAAATGATGCCATACATTTTTTTATGACTGTACAATAACCTGGATAGTATGAATTGTTTTTTTAGGGCTGCAGGTTGATAAATGATGAGCAGTCTCCAAGGCCTGACAGCGGGGAGACCGACACGGCCAAGATTTCATCACATTTAACACCCCATTGACTGCTTCATAACCCTGCAATGTTTTATTTCTCTGGGTGGTGTGTGTGTGTGTGTGTGTGTGTGTGTGTGTGTGTGTGTGTGTGTGTGTGTGTGTATGTGTGGGGGGGACTGTGTTTAAAAGCCTGTTTGTGTCCGTAACTGCAGCACAGACCATTACACTTGGGTGGATTCGACTACTAAGCAGTTAAAGTGACATTATCGGAACAGGAGAATGAAGTGAGGGGAGGTAGAGTGAAAAGAGGTGGGGCATTCAAAAGATGAAGAAGAAACAAAAGGGAAAAAGCGAGGAGAGGGGTCCAGAGACAGATGTAAGAAAATGAAAGAGGAGCGTTGATGAAAGTATGGTGGGTGGCGCCTGAAAATAATTATATAGAATCGCAAAATGTGACGACAAACATTTGCTTACTGTACCAAGACGACAAATCTATAATCCAAGTTAAATGAACACAAAACACAAACTTTCCACTGCACCAAAACACATGAAATAATAATAATAATAATAATAATAATAATAATAATAATAATAGGAAGTCAGTTCTGTGACTGAACCTTTCAACTCAGTGAAACACATGACATTTACTCTCCAAAGCTGTGCTGTTATGATAATCCCAATTAGGTGATAAAGAATTTCTGCAAAACAGATATGAGGGGTCCAATACGATCACCTGGCAGTGAAACCATACCCTGGTGCCAAAACTTATACTCGGGAACGTGTCAGGAACTTCAGATTTGAATAGAATGGAGAGCCACGTCAGACAAATTGGCAGGAAGATGTTTCTCTGGCAGAGACACGACGAATGCTCGCCATAACGCACACATGCTGCGCAGAAGAAAACATGTCACAGCCTGACACATGCTGGTCACATTCACTGACACAGTGAGCCACCAGTCAACTGACGGCCTGACTAATTCAGTAGATATCTCAGTATCTGCATGTGCACCAACATGAAAACTTCAAGGTTCGCTTTATTGTCTTTCATCGTGATAAAAACATGGAGAACCAACATAGTTAGTCTGGTCCAGCAGAAATAAATACACAACAATATCGTTGTTTAGAAACTGTGACATCACATTGTTTGTCAAGCCGAGTGTACTCTGACTCCATTGTTTACAATACTCAGCACAGTTTGCAGTACATGTAGCAAACGACACATAGCAGCTGTGAAGACAGAGCCCAGCAGTGTCTTCATAGTAAAACAACCGTCATATCACGTCACATAGGCTTATCACTGTTAGCGAAGTCACTTGCCAGCTATCATTTCTTACAGCAGTCAGAAACACAGCTGATTTGGAGGTGAGCATCACATCATATCTTCCAGTCCATTCATAGAATATCTGATATACTATATCAGCACAGCTCAGGCATCACCTTCATTTCAATAGCAAGACATTTAATGCACTACAGAGACCGAGTCCAAAGGCAAAATTCTCATTGAATCTCCCTCACAAATTGAATAAGTGAATACATGTGGATCATGGACAAGCAACTTGGGCCAATTATGTAAGACACATCTGTCAAGTGTTGGCACGGTGCTTGGATAATTGGCTCCCATGCTGTAAAAAAGAAGTATACATCTGTTTAACTCACCCGACCGGTGAGAAGAATTCAACGGGAATCTAAAAGAAATGTACTTAATACTGAAATACTTTAATTCACCTGAGAATGAAGAACAGTTGCACAGGAACACAAAATGTACACATTTAACAGTGGCAACAGAGAGGGCTTTTCATGATTTTGGGAGCCACCATAGTTTTTCATATAGACTTAAACTGGAAGAATGAGGCATAAAGCATAAAGCTGGTATGCCACAAAATCCTACACACTGGTCCTTTAAATCTGTGCATTTGTCAGATGATAGTGAATGTGTGTGTTTTCTAAATCCCAAGAAAAATGACTGGTGTTTAGTGTGTGTGACAGCATGCCATGAGGATTTCAGTACAGTCTTTGAATGACATCTTGATCCATGTGGCAGAGAGGGAAGCTCTCTTGATTAGTCACACTAGGATGTGGACAGATAGAATTACCATGTTATCAATAGCGCCTCTAGGCTCCCACCGTATAACTTATATCCTTGCCACAAGAGTCAACACGTCTGTCAACAGCAATGACACTCCAAGACTTTTGATGATGTTTTTCAACTATATTTTACCCGCGTATTGCTCTGTACTTAAGTTTTGAACAGGCAACTCTGAGTTAAAGATATAGCAAAGTGTAAAATACAGTACACATGACATCGCAAAGCGATGCAGAATAACTACTAGCCGGCATAGGCAGTGTTTCTGCAGGTACAGGCTACTGGTGAATGTAAAAACAAGTGAGGGCCTGCAAATAAACAAGCACGGTCATTGGACACCATTATAAATAATGCAAAAAAGGAGGAGAAATACATTGTTTGGTAGCTTTATGGGTAACAGCAGCAAAAAAAAGATATAATATAATATAATATATATCATATGTATGTATAATTAAAACATACATTGTGTAAAATTTAGCAGAATTTATGTGTGTAGTTGCATGTAACAGCTGAATATCCATCTGAACATCAAACTGCTTTGCTTGTCACTAGTTTGTGTGTTTGTGTCGTGTATGAAATTCTGTCACAGCATTTTTGTGCAATATGATGACTCCGCCTACGTTAAGGTGGTTGCTATAGTAATGGAAAATAACCTAAACTGCCTGGAGCAACAATCTTGCAATAATATGAGACTAATACAGGTTCTATATATGACTCTATTTCCACTGCTCCCTTTCAATAGGGCAGCAGCATCAGCCTATACAGTGCGTGTGTATCTCAGCCAATACATTTTTGCTGGAGATGCAAGAAGCTAAAACAGAGGAGGCAAAATACAACTGAGGAGATGAGCCCCCTAATGAGCCCATGTGGTGTTGTCTCATTTATCCCACGACAGTTTCTTCATGATCAGATTTTGCTGCAGCGCGCCCTCCTCCTCACAAATGATTAAGAATGAAACCCTCTGGCTCTGACCCACATGGTGACATGATGATGTCATTGATGATGGCAAATTAGCACCTGAAAATCAACCACATAAGAATATCAGATGTGATTATTTTATGCTTTTTGCCAGGGTTACGTGCGGTTGCAAAACATGTGCGTGAACATATGCAACACCAGTTATGGTGACAGAAAAATCTGTCACCAGTGCAGAGTGTAACACCATCACTAGCAGACATCACACAGAATAAAGACTCCGACTGTTAGATCACTGACATTATATATTGCTGCTTCGCACTATTTCAGATTGCATAACTTGTACAGTCCTTTATGTTTGGTTTGGCATATTGTACAACTTCCATAATGCACTGGTTTGTTTTTTAGTCATATATCTCTTTTGTAAATAATTGTTCTCTACTCTCTTATTTCTGTATTTTATTTTGCACTAATATATGCTTGTTTTTGCACTAAAGGCCAGAACATATTCCTCGTATCCTGTAAGCTTTACCTGCCAACAAACCCCCGCGTCTTCTGAACAGTACCAAATCAATAAGCATTATTTGTAAGAGCAGGAGTACTATACTGGCTTCTATGCTGGGAAAGTAAATGAAAATAACAAAAACAATTCCACCAACATGTTCTTCACCTGAAATGCTGTTTTCCGTCAGCATCAGAAACATCTACTGTTTGTGTGGCCCAATTTTTTAGTCTTTAATTGTATTTGTCCCAACACATCCTAAAAGGCCGAGTACCCGTCTCCATGTTTATTGGGAAACTGTGCTCTCGCTCTGATGTTTGCTTTGGACCGGAAAGGCTTTTTCCTGTCACGCTGCCCATGAGGGTCAAACTGGTACAACCTATGAGTGATTGTAGATGCATGTGCTTTGACAACAATTGCCAGAGTTGATGAAATGTCGGATGGGGGTGGGGTGTTCTTCGAAGATTTGATCCTGGTGATGAGAGCCCATATTTCACGCTTCAGTCAGAGGTTTATACGTGATAGGTTCCATTTGTACTAACTAAGGAAGTTCTAATTATTGTCAATACCACTGTCATCCATTATTACAATATAAAATATAGAACAAGTCTTCATAACAACATAATTGTCCAGGCTTTTTTGAAAGGATTTATGCAAAGATAGCTCATTTAATGACAAATATGACCACCAATAACTAGATCTAACATAGTAAGCATCATGCAATGAAGAAGCCAGCAAGCCAATAAAACACTAACCTGACAACCATTTTATTAGGGCTGATACTAATTCCTCAAATCCTTGAAGCCTTGATTATTAACATGGTCACCATTTGAAGTGAGGCTTCAATATTACCAATTCATTTTTTAGAAATGTGATTCATGATGGATTGACATTAATGATTCTTAGTTATTCTCACACAAGGAAATTCAATCTTTGTGATAGTTTTCTGCGTCACAGCGCTCATCTTACGTTACCAGCAGTGACACCAGAAGAGGGACACGTGATCACATGACAAGGTTACAAGTGACAACAATGCTATAAAGATGTCGGAAAGTTAAGCATCTGGAATAACTTGCACATCTGTGAAAATGACCCACAGGAAGCCGAGTGTCTGATAAACCAAAGGAACCTACCGTCATACCACAAATATATACATTTGAAAAAGCAATTTAAATTGATTTTCACATTGGCTATGCTTCGACAAAATGCATGGTGCTTTATTTCACTGCTAAACACAAACAGGGAACTCATTAAAGTTTAAATGGTTAGTCTGAAGTGATTCTGAAATGGGCGTGTGAGTGGAATGCTAAGGCTCTCTGCTCCAGAGGAGTCACCTATGCCAGAGAAAAAGAACAAAACTCTACTTTATGAATAAAGAAAAAGACAGGAAACTCCCCCAGTCCTTGACCCCTCGTCTCATGAAAGAAAATAATAATGTTGAGCAAATTGCTCAAGGGAAAAAGACTCTAAGCTTGTAAGAGAAAATGCAGAGGGGAAAATAAGGTGAGACCTCTCTAAAGTGGTGAAATCAATCATGGTGCTAGTAGAAATCAATCACTGTGTTAGATGACAGAAAAGGAACATGGACGGCCTCCATCACAGACTCAACAGGCCTATTCGGCGCAACAGCCATCGATGATGGTTACCAGGCAAATGCTACAAGTAGTAAAAACTATGATTAACATTCAGCAACAGGGACTTAACAGGCCAACGATTTCCAAAGGGCAACTGTCGACTTGTGTGTCAGGGCCCATAAATTTCCATCAACTTAGATGTGCAGGTGACATTCCCAGATGGTACTGCATTCCGATTCAAAGTGGTTTATGAAGAGCATGCTTTGGAGGATTGCACAGTAATTTACATCATTATGCATCATGTGTACATTCTGCATTGAAGGTTCAGTGTGTCACACCTAGGAGAGTTTATAGGCGTAAATAAATAAACTATATCGTGGCTTTAGAATAACAATGTTTCTCCAGCAGCACTTCATTAAAAAAAACAACCAAATAAAATAAGAGGCAGCAGTTTGAGTGGGTAGCCACTGAATTTATGATTGAAGCACAAAACTTTTAGTGTGGCTGATGAAAATGCACATGCAGGCTCAATGTACATTCCATTTCACTATTACTGAGTTAGCCTAACTAAACCCATCCATCTTCTACCACTTTATCTTAAACATGAGGGTGACGAGGGGCACCAGTACCAATCCCAGCTGACATAGGGTGAAAGGCAAGGTACACCATGGACAGGTCGCCAGTCCATCACAGGACCACATAGAGACAAACAACCATTCACTCTCACATTCACATCTACGGTCAATTTAGAGTGTCCAAATTGCCTAATGCCCAAATCTGCATGCTTTTCGACTGTGGGAGAAAACCAGAGAACCCAGAGAAAATCCACGCACAAGGGGAGAACATGCAAACTCCATGCAGAAAGGCCCTTGTTCCGACCGGGTCGTGAACCCAGGTCTTCTTGCTGCAAAGGCAAGAGTGCTTTGACTAAAACCAGACTTTTTTAGCCTGACTAAAATTCTACTGAATCAAATCGCTCAAAGTCTAACACACCCAGATCCTGAAGTTGGGAATCAATTTATTATCATATGTTTTCATTTAGTTGGACCTAAGCTCCACAGTTCCCACCAACGGGCTTGGCAGTATAAGTAGTGCATTTATATGGACAGATGAGGAAAATTATTTATGGTCAGTCAGCTTAGAGAATGAAATATTTTTGAAGTTAATGGATGGTAGACACACAACGACACTTGAAATGCTACCAACTAGCCACCAGCTACAGCTGTGATGTAATGGGTCAACTGGAAAACACCTGATACTAAGAAGATGAACAGGGGCGTATTTCCACGTTGCACAGCGGAGTTGCAGAACCCTTAATTCAATAAAATCGCTTCTCTACTAGTGTTCATATACTGGGACAAGGAAAGCAGTCCAATTAAATGGTAAAGTTACAACTGTAGCTAGGTTTAACTGCACATGGAAACATACTGACTGAGAACCAAACACAAGGCAGTGCAGACACCTGAACATCTTGAAGTGTTCTCTTAAATGATCACCTGAGATTATTATACTGAGCCAAGTGTGTTATATACGTTTCTACATTTTACACAATGTAGACTGAAAGCACCTGCACACCTATGGGCATACATATACAGTATATTTTTTATTTTTTCTAAATCTGGAGGCTTAGGATTTGAGGTCCATCTGAGCTTTGAGGACTATTTCCGATCTGTGGCGAAGGAAAGTTTCCACTGCAACAATAACATACCATACCGATGAAGTACGAGAAAATCAGAAACTCTGCCAAAGCGTTCTCACACACTTTCAGCAAACCATGCACACAAACACACAAACAGACCTAGATGCAACACATGTGATGTTAAAGCAGACACTTCTTACATCACAAGTAACTTAAATATTATTTAACACTAATGGCAACATGAAAAGATGAAGACTGGCTGTGAAATCATCTAGGGCCATGAGGTGTACAAAAATGGGAAAACTAAATAGTTTGGGTGAATTTGGATTTTTATATCGTAATAAGTCACTGTCATCTCAAACTACTATAGAAGATTAGTACCTGTGTAAGAAAAAAAGCCTACATACACACATATTGGTTTTATTGAAAAACAAAAAAATAAGCCCTAGTCAGATCTCAAAACAAAGCATATTACTGACTGTGTGCTGAGCCCACCCGCCCACCCACCCTTTGCTCTGAGAGGAGATGTACATTTTTCTCATTCCATTCTCCAACACGTTAACATCTGTCCCAGGTTGAGGCTCTGTGGGGCTGTATTAGTTACGCCTACAGCAATCTGCTTGAGAATCCGATGACTGCAGGCTACATCTTTGCTTTACAAGAGCCCTCTTATCACTCATTAAAGGACACATACCAGCAGGATGAAGTGTAACGTACTGTATATACAGCCATCTCTGTGCTCTGTCCTCACCTCTGATAACACAGCTCGCAGCTCTTTCAAGTCCTCCTGCTGAATACCATTCATTCATTTGTCAGTAAAGAAATGTGGATGAACGTTGAAGCTAGGAGGAAATGCTACAAAACTAAATCAAAATAAATAAATAACAAAACATAAAGTGCATGTTATTATTGTAGAGCCCATGACACCAACTGGTGAACCACCGCCCGCATCTGGAAGCAGACATTATACTATGCAGACCTGCACCTATTACCATAAATCATGGATAACTGACATGTTTTTGACAGACAGTTGTATTTTAACTGGTGCAGCTTTTCCAGCATTTACAGCAGGGATCTCAAACTCAAATGACCTGGGGGACACTGAGCATCTAGTCTGGTCAGGAGGGGGCCGGTCAAGTAAGTAAAGTGTTTCTCTATGATATATAGTTCACAATAAAAAAAAAAAAACATATAAGATGTGCTTTAAATCACCACATGAAAACAATCAGCCAATCATATCAGTGAATTGGATGCGTAACCACAACATCTCCATCTTGCTTAATTTTCGGGTCACATTGTAACAGCCGCCACACCTCACTCTTTGTCTGGTATTAGAGCTCCTGTCTATTTTAATTGCAAACCACTCGCATTTCATCTTTCATCACAGTTTCAACGTCTCATATCACAATGACGGGCAGCTTCATACTGAAGAGTCCTGATATTTAGCTGAGTAAAGAGGAGGATTGAAACATGTTGTTAAAAATAATTGTTGACTACACACAGATGTGCATGTTTATAAATACAGTATGTTGGATTCCAAAATGTAGAGCATGTCCGTGTGGAAATCTGCTGTCATTTCTAAAGCTCCACTCTTTCCTTGTGAGAAAAGGAGGAAGGAATGGGTTCATGACATTTGTTTTCAACAATATTTGAACTTTCATAAATCAGAGTCATTATATTAACGTCAACAATATTACTATTTGCACAAGCTGTTTTCTTTAAACTCCCAAGAATGTGATTTTTGCAAAAAGCAAATGACATGGTCGAGATGCAGAGAAAAATGTGCAAAAAGAAACTTCCCAGTCAGCAGCTCATACTTTCAGTATCTGTTATGTAAAAGAATGTCCAAATAAGGGACTTCAATATTAAAACTTTAACACATTATCAGTTTGCTGGTGTAATCCTAATATGAAAGAACACAACATACAAAATTCTCAGTTTCTCTTCTTCTAGTGGGGTCAGAGGTCAAAAGCTGATTCTTAACACATCTATAGGGCGTCTAGGGACTAAGTCGTTTTCACAAGGACATTTCAGCCCATCAGGTTGAAGGGAAAGCCCTCTGCTTGCCAACCTCATAACTGAAGTCTCAAACCAAACAAATCCAAGCTTGGTGCACAAGAGAGGAAAAAAACTGTAATTTTACAAGGCAGCCGGGCCCCTCCCAACATGCAGACGTGCCTACACACCAGGAGACTGTGTGTGTGTGAGTGAGTGTGTCTGTGTGTGAATTATAACCACCAGGAGCAAGTACAGCATTCCAGCACAGACAGAGATGCACAGTTTTCATGGGGGTCAAACGACAACACTGTGGTCACAGGTTATATACCAAAAAAACTTACCATTTCTTAGTACATTCCACCATCAGTTCCTGATAGGAAGCAACAAACTGGAATTTGGAGGCATGCTTCCCCACACGCTGCAGTCTCTTCCAAACAGAGGCCATGTTTCTGCGGGAGCAGGAATTTTCTTTCTGCCTATCCCGTCCTGGACTTCCTTCTTTCGGCTTCCTTTGCACAAGTTCACGCTAATGTTTAAATGTATCCGAGCATATCCAAGCCACATAGACA
Source organism: Solea solea (assembly GCF_958295425.1). Classification (NCBI taxonomy): domain Eukaryota; kingdom Metazoa; phylum Chordata; class Actinopteri; order Pleuronectiformes; family Soleidae; genus Solea; species Solea solea. The sequence goes on along the minus strand of NC_081148.1, from coordinate 6,917,328 downwards.
CACAATCGATATTTAACTGGAAGCACTACTAAAAAATATAAAAGATAAGAGTGCACATCCAGTTGTAGCTGCTGGTGTTTACAAACTGGCCGATTTGTCCACATGTAAGGAGCAGCAATCTCTGCAGCAGCAGCAAGCAAGAGCAGTTTTGACAGGATGCATGATTTTATGCAGAAAAGTGCTCCATTACTTTGACATGCATGGTGAGTTATCCTCTGGGTCTAAACATCACCCGTCCATCGGAGAGGCTTCCTGTAAAATAAAGAGAAAAGGCTCCAGTCAGAAGATAAACAGACTGTAAGACTCCTGCATTCCTGAAGGATCATCGCATTTTCAACACTGAACATCAAGTAACTCAGAGATGCTTTGTTTCCTTTGGCTGTCGCGCTACATGTGTTGCAACAACACACTTTATCTGCATCGCTATCAGAAACACGATGTCGGTGTGTAAGAAAGTGATGAAGACTACGGTTCTCTACTCGTGCTGCCAACACGGCATACCGGTTAAGGCTACACTAGTGTGCATACAAGCTATATTGAGGTGTTTGAAAAATAAATAAAATAAAATGTGCTGAAACGGTGACATAGAAGCTATGACATTAGAGGAAAAAACAGCCGCTTAAAAGAGACAGTGGTAGGAAGACGAGCGTTGAGAGACACCACCAACAAACCTTAAGACTCCAAAAAAAATGATTTAATATCTGATGGAATGTCTCTAAATCCAGGGAATAGCCTGACCCAGTCTGCTCCGCTAACCGGAGTGATTCAGCTGCTAGGATGCTAACATGTGAAACTAGGTTAACGGTGCAGCATGCATGACACTTACCTCACCATGACACGCAAAGCGTTATCCGTTATGTGGCCTTATGTGGAATGTCAGGAGACGGAGAAGTATATAAGAACAGCCCAGCAACCGCTAACTAATTATCGCCTTCTCCACGGCGGTACCACCACCAGCCATTCAGCTAGCTAGCCTGATAGCGACGACGGCTAGCCATCACAACACAGCGCGTACGAGTAGATACCGTGGCTTGCCAGTTTACAGTGTCCCCAGAGGTAACGCGTAAAGCTCCAGGATCAGCGCCGTATCACATACGTTATTTCTTTGAGCTTGTCCCAAAATTAAGTTGAACAAAAGTATCCCAGCCACCAGGCAGGGATTCCCACTGCAAAGTACGGTGGTAGTTACCGAGAGTTTGACCGCTCTGCCTCACTGAATTATGTGAAGTTAACCGATATTCTCAACAACTTCCGTTAATGGTATTTAAATTAAACCAATACTTTTATCCATAGCTAATGGGTAAAAGTTGGACTAAACCAGTCCAACTGTGTACTGTCTTAACATTTATATACATTATATTATAGTTGAACCTTCTCTTTTATCACAACGACTAGTTCAACTTAAAAGCACTCATTCCCGTTGTGACGGTGAGAGAGCTGTTATCTTATTTTGAAGGCTAACTTTTGGTGTTCCGGTTTTGTTCTGGTAATTATTGTGAGCTTGTCGCAGCTTCGCCTCTCCATCGTTTCACCACCGCCTGGATAAGTGAGAGGCTGGAGAAGAGAAACGCCCCTGGGCATCAGCCATTGGTGGAATTTTTGGGCCATTTTCAGATTGTTTACTGATTCATGAGACACTACTGGGTTATTGTGTAATTATGACACCGGTCAAATCCAACATCCGTCATGGGCATTTAATCGTTGGAGTGTTCTAAAGGTCGCTGCTACCCCGAAGACCCCACATACACCAGCCAACTGTTGTAGTGTAATATTGATAATAATATCTCATGGTTGTACAGTTGTGTTGAACAGTTTGGACTGCTTGCATATTTTGCAATGTTTTAAAACGATAATGTTGTAAATTGAAGAAAAGAGAGGTATGTTCAAACTTGTTTGATGTCATATTAGGTGAATGTTTAGTTAATATTATAATATAGTATCAAATGTTATATATTATGGTTATTGTGTCTGTTACGTAAAATATGTTTAATTATATATGTCCTAACATGCTCAAACTTTTTCAAAAGTCCCCAAAAATAATACATTCAAAATTAAATAACTTTTTAAAAGAATAGTGTCTAAGGCTAAATAGCAGTGTGCAAATTTGTTTTGGTGGGCAACAAATCACTTAAATCTACCTAGAAAAAAAACCTATTCAAAGAGTTAAAACATTTTTTTCACTCAGGACACTTTGTACCATGTCTCAGGTGTGTGCTAATGAGGACAACACTTCCCTTTCCTGGTCCTGTCACGTTAATAAGTGAGTGTTAACCTAGTACTCGTGCATGCCGGGGGTCTTTTTCACATGTCTAGGGGAAATAAAACACCTAACATGCATCAGAAATCAGTTCCTCCTTAACACACACACACAGACATAGACAGACAGACAGACTTTCACACTTCCTTGTCATAACCACAGACTTGTGGGCAGACAGAGGAGAACAGAGAGAAAGAGGGATGTGGACTAATTCAATTTCAGAAATAGAATAAAAATGATATGATTCCACCATATGTCACTCAAGATTATCAGTTGAAAAATTGTGGATTGGTTATTCTCTTTTGTGGGAAAGGGTTGGATTGCTGGGGTTGAGATACTTTAAAAGTTGAAGTCAAATTATCAGAGTGATACAACAGAAAATACAATAATAACTCCACCCAAGAGTGAACCCACTCTTAAAATCTGTCCCAAAGTGTGTCTGGATATGGAGTGGTTTGTATTACTGAACAATAAATAAATACATATTTCCTGTTAGAAATCTGGAAACATGTGGACGAGGATTTATGATTGTGTGAATTATGATACAACACCCTCATGACTCTGTTACCACCATGACTGGAAGCTGTATTTCACTTCAGCTCTCGCCCAGATATGTGCAGTAATGGAGAACAATTTGGGGTTTAGGGTCAGAGCTGATTTTGCATAAGGGCGCCTGCTGATCCTGCCGCTCATGTGCCTGTTTACATTTTTACCCTGACAGAATACAGAGAGTCTCCCTCCATGCGTCAAGGAATGCTTTGATGTGACAAATGACCCTATGCTAAATGACGCTTTGTGTGTCTGCCCACATGTCAGCGAGGGCCTTATTTCATGCATAACACAGGGTGGGGTGGGGGGGATGGGTCTGCCTGTGTGTGTCTGTGTGAATGAAAGGGGTGTATTATAGAAGGACAGTGAGAGAGAGTGGCAAAGGTCAAGTAGAGTCCTGTAGAGCCTCCAACCTCCTTCCTTTTTACATGTGTGGTTCATGAAAACAAAAAGAAATGGTAATTTGCACCCCCTGTTGCCCAACGACGATTTCTGCTGTGTAATGGCTTAATGACTGAGGGGAAAACGTGATATTCTTTATCAAAAGCCAATTCAGGTCCTGCCGAAAAGTGACTGCACCCTATAACTCTGGATTGGTAGGGGTTACGATCTCTGTCTTTTCAGCATGAGCAGTACAGGAAACTGGGCGCATAAACAGTGAATTTGGTTAATATCGCTCCTTGCAATAAAGAGTTATAGGGTGCAGTCTCATTTCGGCAGGACCTGCCAAAAAGCAACTGCACCCTATAACCCTAGATTGGTAGGGCTTACATTCTCTATCTTTTGAGCACGAGCAGTAGAGGAAACCAGGTGCATGTACAGTGAATTTGGTCAATATCGCTCCTTGCAATAGTTATAGGGTGCAGTCTCATTTCGGCAGGACCTGCCAAAAAGTGACTGCACCCTATGACTCTAGATTGGTAGGGCTTACATTCTCTATCTTTTCAGCATGAGCAGTAGAGGAAACCAGGTGCATGTACAGTGAATTTGGTCAATATCGCTCCTTGCAATAAAGAGTTATAGGGTGCAGTCACATTTCGGCAGGGCAAGGGCAACAAAAAGAAATGTTGCCCAACGACGAGTTCTGTTTCCCATTTCTGCTGTGTAATGGCTTAAAGACTGAGGGGAAAATGTGATATTCTTTATCAAAAGCCAATTCATCCTTTACTCACTAGAACAACTTTAATACTACAAAAGGGACTGGATTTATGTGCAACTGCACTCCCATAGCAACACTGCAACAAAGCTGAATGTGTCCACAATGTGCTCTGTTTATAAATAGTGACATTTTTCCAGCCAGAAGAAAAAAAAAAAGACTGATAGTTGAGTTTCAAACATGTGCTGCCCAAAGAACACTGTGATCACTAATGAGTACCTGATTTAAAATCGGGCCATGTCGTGCCTGCTGAACATTCAACTCAAGATTTGTGTGTTTCGTTTCACTTGAGTTTTATCCTGTTCCACGAGTTGTATCGCGACCTTTCGAGATCTGCCTGCATAAGGCACATTGCTGCTTTGCCTCTGAAGCCTGTGACATGGACAGAATTAGTATAGTTGACACAGCAGCACTCGTTTCACACCTAAAATCTCCCTCACCTATTTTTTCCTGCAGTGAAAACACATCCTGCAGTATGTCAGCCGCCTTTTCAAGCACAGGGTCTCTGGTGTTTGGTGTTCAACCACTTGAAAAGACCTGTTAACAAAGCCAGGCCTTTAGATATAAGCCAAGTGAGTCTGAACCACTTCAGTGCAGCAAAGATAGCCAAATGTTTCACTACCGCCTGTGTTGTGGGAAGATCAGAAAAACACTGGGGCATTTTTTTTATTCCTTCAGTGAAGTAGCAATGTGATCCATGCATTTTCACTGTGCTTCTTTTGGTTTACGACATTACGGTTCCCAAGTTTAATTTAGTTCCTCTTAAGAGCCCATATAAAAACGTCTCTTATAGCTATCAACTGTTTTAGTCAAATAAAACCAAATCAACTCTCCATGTATTCAAGTAAAAAAGCTTCTTGACCAGGCCCATTGTTTACTGGCAAATTACTTCAGTGTCTGGCGATCGTCTACTTTCATGTGATAGTTAATGCATCCAACGAAGAGACCAAAACACAAGGGATTATGCTGTAATCTCACGGCGTCATAGTCCTGGGCCTGTGCTGCAAAGTGCTACAGTGTCAAAAATATAGCGTATGTGGCTCCCATCTATAAACAGGGCAAACCCAAAACACAAACACAAAACTAACTGATTGTATCTTCACAGAGACAGCTTGGGTCACCGTATCTTTTCCCCCCCTTCAGTTTGTGCTTGGGTCCCAGTGCAAACATGAGTGCCATGCTCGCAGCTTCAGATAAGCATCTTTTGCTTTAACTGCAACCCTGAGTCATGGCAGAGATTCTGATGGTATCCACCGCTCACTTACAGGAAGCCTGAGTGTTTCTGGGAGGATGAGTAGATCTTCAGATGGATGCGGAGTGCGATCACATCTTGGATCGCTGCCATCCGAGCTACAACTGGGTTAAATGTGGATTTGATTTTGATTTGGCTCCAGGCTGATAAGGCAAATTTAATTCAGACCATTTAATCTTTATTTCATTATCTGTTTTCAAGAAATTTTTAAATTATCTGCGGCCCACCCATGTCTGTTTTTGTTTCACTGTTAAAGTAGGTTGTCATGTAGGTCAGTAATTTGATTATGTTCCAAGATTGTTCCAGCTAAACCTGCAACAACTTACTGATTAACAGAAAACACCTATTTGGTGGATTCAAGTTATTGAATGTAGGAATATGCTTCCTTGTGTTGGTCCTGAATTATTTTCTTGTTCTCCCTCTTTTGATTTATAACGATTAATAAGGAAAAAAACAAATATGTGCTTATCTTTTGTTGGAGACCACTAGTTAAAGGGTCAAGAAAATATATGACAATATAAGAGACTAATATAATTTCTTTCTATAGATTCCATTTTTACACTGACTGATCCGCACTTGATAAATCCATCAAGGCAAACCAGATAGAACAGTTTCTCCTTCAACAACAGACCAAAATGCAACGCAGCCACAAGTGTGTGCGATACAGGTGCAGTCATAAAAACAAAAATACCGGCCAAAAAGCAACAAGTTCTCACCTGCACCGTGGCATCTGCCAAAATCAGTCATGGGAAACTGGTTTGATTTCTCTCAGATGAGTCAGCTGGAGGGAAAGTGAGAACAAAGCAATGTAATCATCAATAAGATTCTCCTGGAATGAACAAGAGATTGTTTAGTGATGAGAGCGTTGAAGTGGACAAGGTGGGAAACATGGTGAAGCTCTTGAATCAATTTGCAGAGCACTGTAGTTACAGCTGAGGGCAGGTTTCAGTGTTTGTGTTTGTTCACACAAAGAAGCTGACAAAATAACAAGTTGTACATGACTGGAAGGGGAAAGAAAGGGGAATCACAGGGACAAGGACTGGGGAAGTGTCAGCAATGGTCTGAGGAGTTCCCAGAATCATTCACTCACTCATCTTCTACTGCTTTATCCTCCACATGAGGGTCGTGGAGGCTGCTGTGCCATCTGAGATAAGGCGAAAGGCGGGGTACACCCTGGACAGGTCACCAGTTCCAGGGAAAGAAGGGTGATCCAGAGCTGGTTTAATACAATGCAATTAAGAGCAGAGGTTCTAAGAACGCAAATGTCACTATAGAAGTCACTTTCAACATTCTAATCGACAATCTAATCCCCGATCTTTAATCTTCAGAATGAACTCATGTGAGACTGCAGCAGGTGAAACTACGGATAATCCATAGTGAGTGATTGGTCGAGTGTCCTCTTCCTATAAACCAGACACCAGCCTCTCACCTGAATGTGCCAGAGATGCTCGACTGAGTCAATCTTCTCTCAAACTGAAACAACTGATGCCAAGGTCGGACTACACACTGTGTTTGTCTGTCACGATGGTCACTGTAAGAGATTATATGGTGGTACACGACAATCCAATCATCACACCTGATGTGATGACCTTAACAGGAAGAGGGGCTAAATGACACCTGGAAAGAAGACTGTAAAAAAACAGATACTTGGGTTGAGTGAAGAGCAACAGTTTGGACTGTTAATCCTTCAAAGAGAACTTGAAATAACTTCATCACTCCCTTGTGTACACATTTTTCAGATCAAGCCATAATAGTGCTTAAAATGTGTAGTCTGACCTTGGCATTAGAAGGTACTATGGCTGGGAGATGATTGAGTGTGAGTGGAAATTAAAAGCGTGCAGGTCCTGGGGCAGTTTATAATTGTGGCAGGAAGAAAATGCAGGTTTTCTTAGAAACACTAGGAATTGCAGAGGTTAGCTGAAATGCAACTCTGTAATATGACATTCTGCCAGAGCAGTAGTGTTTAATCTGGCCTCTAATCTCAGCAGCATGGCGAGTAAAATGGTCAGGTGTATTTGGAAGAAGACTGGACCAGTGGCCATACTGAGCCAGCAGAGAAACAGAAGAAACAGCAAGCTACTGAAAAAGCAATCAACAGTCTTAGCAGTGGATACCGTTTCATGTCCAGAATGTCTATTAAAGTGTGAGGCCAGTGCATCTACGACAGACACAGTGTACTTACAGAAGTCTTTGTCACAGCAGCTTGCTCTGCTGTATGTGCTGAAATTAGAATTAAATTAAACTGATTTGCAACTGCCAAAGAATCGTGATTCAGTGGAAGCAATTTACCCACTGACACTCATCTGTCTGTGTGAAATGAAACCCACATTCAACCCGAGAGAGTTCGGATTGTGCTCCGACTGCACAAGGATCCTTTGGTTTGAAGAATCACTTTCCTCCCTGTTGAGAAACACGGGGCCGATTACATACATTATAGCCTGCTATAGCTGCTGATAGCAAAAGCTAATACATCACATTCCCATATGATGCTGAGTACAGGGTCAGGGCAACACACATATTCAGGGGCGGTTACAAAATAATTGTCTCCTCGAGCTGTCATGGTTTGAATTCCCAACATCTGCTTGTGGATCAGGAGTATTTGAACGACCTGTGATGAGGAATTCAACGTACTGATGAAATCCATGAAGGCGCAACACAGTTTTCTGTAATGACTCTGCTGAAAGAAGAATATGTGCGTGTTCTCATGTACATTAATCAAGATAATTACCACACTAGAGGCACATTGATGCATAGGCAAGTTTGAATTAGTAATAATTATTAATATAATAATTAATGTTCTCCCCACGTTTGCTTGAGTTTCCTCTGAATTCTCCAGCTTCCTCCGACATGCAGATTGAAGTAAGGTTTATTGGAGACTCAACATACATACTGTACGTACTAGTTTAAAAATGGCATTTGCAGAATGGTGAGCATTTAAGCCCAATATCAGACATAATCTGTGCGTGCCGGTGTAAACAGGAAGCTATTTTTCCTCCTCTGTATTGCAATACTTTGTCTCAGAAAGTGCTACTTATGAAAAACATTGGAAAGTACGAGTGACAAGTATTTCTGCTGAGACTGCGACAACAAGGCGAAACTGAAATCAAGTGTTGATGGCTCTTGGAGTCCTCAGCATATTCAGTTAGTTCTGTGGGTTCTAAAAATGTGGATGGCAGCAGGATTTGGATGTAGCCTTAATCAACTAAAGATGTGTATGCAAATGTCCTGATGTACTGGCAACCTGTCCAGAACAAATACCACCTCTCACTCGGACTCAGCTGGCATTGGATCCAGCTCCTTCCCTGACCCTGAACAGGATAAGGATGGATGTTCATGTGAGTGTGAATGGTTGTTGGTTATGTGTATGTTGGCCTTGTCGTGGACTGGTGGTCTGTCCTGGGTGAACTCTGCCTCTCACCTGTTGTCAGCTGGGATTGGCTTCAGTTCCCCACTGTGACCCTATAAAGATAAATGGTATAGATTTGAAATTTTAGAACAATATTGACAACTAGAACATTTGATCCACATTACTCCATTTTAATATAATAATGCATGAACTCTGAACACCTACCTCAACGTTTGAGAAGTTTAAAAACGCTGCAGGTTCCGTTTTCATTTGAAAACTCCCATTTTGCAGCATTTTATTCTGAATGAGCTTAAACAGAGACCAATATGATACGTAACATAACATTCCACTTTCACCTCATCATCATTCTAATCCCTAAAATCCCTGCATTTATTTTTTCAACTTTTGCAAATTTGCCTCCTGTTTAGAACAGCATGCAAAGCCCGAGTCTACAGGTGTGTTAGTATGTACATAGATTATTTATTACGTGAAGCTGAAACACAGAAAACATAGGAGAAGCTTTAGCCAGACTAAATAGTTACAAATTATAATTTCCTGTAAGAACCACGGATGTGAAACAGAGTGTCAGGGAAATATAATTGTGTGCTTGCTGCAGCAGCAAAAAGCCTCATTCCGCTGGTTGAGAAAAAGAAGAGCGAGACAGAAAGGGAACAACCCAGAGAGATGGAATCAGCACACTGCTGCGAGATCATTAGTGAACACGCGTCAGCCACTATCAGCTCAATGGTCACTCTTCCAGAGAGACAGACTCCACTTCCACTCACACAACCTGAACAAAGGCTGAATGAGTGCTTGGATGTGTTTCTCGGGGGCTTTTGGGAGCTCACTGAGACAGAGACCGAGCGCAGAATGACTCCTTTGTGAGCTCTACCTCCACCAGTCTAAATTTGCCACTGCCTTCCTCTCTAAATAGCGTGTTAACTCGCTGCAGGGTGGCCGCATAGACAGAGTCATTAAAGGGTTCACTGCAGGATGTAATTAATCAACACCGCAGGGCCTTGTTGAATACGCTCAAAATCAATATAGCCTTTGTTTCTCTTTGGTGCTCCTTACATGTTCTCCTGCTCGTGTCACATACAGAAGCAGATCTGCTGTTTACTCTCTGATTCTCTCGTTCTAAAGCAGGTTACAGCAGAGTTAGTCATTCTGTTGTTCTACACCCTTCGTCCAGAGGGAAACACTTCTAATATCTATGTGATTTAAGGTCCCCAGAGGATAAACACTAATGACTGGAGTCACCTGCTGACTTTTGTTCTATCATCATGAGTCAGACATTTGGGGTGAAATGTCTCACTAGTGACTGGACAGATTATTATGTTGTGCACACACCAGCACCATTTTGAAGATGGTGATTTAATACTTCGGTGACAAAGTGAGTGGTGGTGGTGAAAGGGTGTGCATCTACTCATGTGAGGAGGTGAGACCTGATATTCTGGACTCACATGAAATAAGCAAGATTAAGACTTGGGGATATTTCAGTTTTGGTCACATTCTGTAGACATTACATCTTAGATTGTTTTGTCCACTCAGAGTTATCCCAGCAGTGGATTTTATATTATGTAGACTATGCTCTGTAACACGTGAGAAATTAATGCCACATTCCTTTAGCTACACCATAATCTCAAAAATGTCTAATTCAAAACAAGATTAACAGTCAGATTGCTAAACATCATCTGTGTCTGGGATTTCCCCCCCCTCATTCTTTTCCTATATTGATGTTATTGTCTGCGAGACAGTGTGTTTGTTAATCTGCAACAGACCAGATCCTCTCCATCTGAACAGGGCAGCATTTTGTGGTGGAACAAACTGACATTTGGACAAATGTCTGACCTCATTAGCAGCTATTATGGGTTAATCTGTAACTGCATCCAGATGTGAAGATGTGGGTCTGGCAAAACAAGGTTTTTCAGGGATGCCAGTGTCTTTTGACTGACTGAGAGAGGCAGGATTCTATTCTATTCTATTCTATTCTATTCTATTCTATTCTATGGGCTGGCATACAGAGACAACAACAATTTACAGTCACATTTATACCATTTAACTTAACTGCAATATGAAAGTCTTTGGACTGTGGGAGGAAGCCAAAGTACAGGAGAAAATGACATAAAAACACGGGAAAGAATATTCTATAAACTCTATGAACACGTGTAAGGTTTACTATGATTGTTTTATATTCAGTATGTGATACTAATATCAACATATAGTTACTTTGTCCTTATGAGGAGAGAACATGCAAAGTTTGCACAGTAAAGCCACTCTCAAACTGGGATTCAAACCAGGATCCCTCTTGCTGTGAGGCACCTGTACTAATCACTGCAACACCATGCTAACCTAACAGTGCCTCAAATGTTTATACCTTAAGGTATAAAAAGGTGTAAACATTTGGCATTAATTACACATACTGTATATAGTTACTAATGAATCCAGTTTAATCACTAAAATACTTAGAGACTATTTCCAATTAGGCTCTAATGCATAAACAAAGGTTGAATTCCACTTCTGGGATGATAATAATCAACAATAATAAGTGATGTTATACTCGGTGCACACACACACACACACACTGCTGCACAAAAAGGTTACGTTTTTACCAGCATGTGTCTGAAAGTGAGCAGCGCAACTCAAAGTTAAGAGAAAAAGAACGGATTTGGATCAAATTCTATGTAAATAGAAGTCATGGCCAAGAGAACACATCATTATATTTTAGTGGAGATCTGGATCCAGATCCAGTTTCAGGATTTAAAAAATAAATAAAAAAAACAGTTGACCTTGCGATAGTGGAGCGTGTTGACATGAAACTGAGCAGCGTTGGCGGAGGTCGGCCCTCTCAGAGTGCTTTCTCTAGTTTAATAAGTGGTGGCTGAACTTTGTGAACACAGTTCATGTGTGAAACAGCATCTCTGCTGTGTGAAAACTTCAAAGTTGCTGATCTCCTCGTGAAAGCCCAGCTCTGTCGCACGGATAATGGATCTGTTCTGCAGTTTATTATTAGGACTTTCTCTCTCTGCCTGGCTGTCCAAACATATTCAAGCCAATAAGACTTAATTGCATTCGCAGTGTTTCCACATGGGCTAAAACTAAAGGAATCCATGAAAGGGAAGAGATTAAAAAGAAGAAATATAACAAAGAAAAAAGAAAAAAAGGGAGAATATCTTAAAATACGTATGGAAATAAAAGTTGAAAAAGTGGAGTGAGGAATGCTGGAAGTGGAGGCTTCTTTATTGTCAAACTCCTGCGATAACACATTCAGCAACTGTGAATTCATGCTCCGTTAACTTCCTTTGATGAGGTTTAACATTAAAAAAAGGAGAAAAATTAAAAATGGGCAGCGTGCAAAAGAAAGAAGAAAGAGAGTGAAGCTGTAGCAGCGGGAGGCTAATATTCCTCTCTGTTGATCTCCAGTGTCGAGGATCTTGTTGGCCCACTTATTGCTCGCAGGTCTAATAACATGGACTGCTGCTGCTGCAGCGCTGTGTGAGTGCATTCTTCTACACCCTTCTCTTCCCTCTCCTCTGGAAAACAGCAGCTCACTGTAAATGTGAGCCAGTCCACGCAGGTCAGCCAGTAAAAGTGTCTCATGTTGCCATCTCTCTGCTGTTATAAGGACACGGATATCACACACACACACACACAGCCTCGGCTCATGTTTTCATACTGACTTTTTCTTCTGTTAGAAATTCTTTGTTGATTGATGTCTGCGGGGGGAAATTCCCTCCTTCATCTCAGATCACAGGTCAGATTTAAGAGTTTGAAACATGTCAGCGGCACACACGCTTGTCTATTTGGATCCCTGTTTGTCGGTGAACGTGTCCAGTAATAATTAACACTTAACACTACATGTGAGGAAGGTAAGAGCTAACTCTCAAACTCTATACTTTAAGTCATTTCAGCTATTCAAAGTTACGACGGGACTCAAATCAGATAAGAACATAAATGACTTAACTTTTGTAAAGTGAACTAAAGGAAATTGAAACCAGATGGTGCTTAACTTTGGGTCACTGTGGGCACACATTTCACATCTGGTTCCCAGAGTTAATGAATTCCTACCATAGTAGTGCTTTGACCACATGAGGATTTTCATCAACCTGCACATGAGAAGACAACAGGTTGTACTTTATAAATGCACTCCTTGCATGACACAGCATTTAATTGACCCATGTGCTCACCAATGCACAGACATTATATGTACGAGGACAATTTATACATGAGGTAGGGGAACACAGGTGAAACCAATAAGGGGCGGGGTTATCAATCTCAATGGAGGGAAAAACCACACTCAGGGAGGAAGTGCGAGGGAAAAGATGAGTACAAAATAAAAGAGGAAGTGCATGACGAGACTGGACATGAGTGACTGTAACTAAACATAAAGAGACACACGAAGGACCAACATGACGAGGCATAACATTATATTAATAATATGCTCTGCTGATAAAAAAGATGATCCCAGCATGAATCAGCAGGGATGCACTTATTTCTTAGCTTTACAGCATTAGCTGATATTCACCTTTAATTATATATATTTGCAAATAAAATAACATTTACAGACTGAAAAATGAAAAGGAAAAAATCCACGTCTTCCTGAGATGAAAAATGACAAAAATGAAATCCTGTCAGCGAGCTGCTGACTTCTCTAAGTCAGGTCGTGCTCCTTCGGGAATGGAGTGCTTGATGTTGTGCAAACAACCCAACGGCTCAATTATGTCCATCAAACAACAGGAGCCTCCTGAGTAACTCAATCTGAATAATTCAATTCATTACTTTAACAAACACACGGCCACGCTGTAAGTTAATTTAACAGTTCAACAGATTTAACGACTCTGTGACCGTGACACAAACATGCCTCTGTGATAGAGAGAGAGATAGATAGATAGATAGATAGATAGATGGATGGATAGATAGATAGATGGATAGATAGATAGATGGATGGATAGATGGATAGATAGATAGATGGATAGATGGATGGATAGATGGATAGATAGATAGATATCAGTATCTTAAAGGAACAAATGCAAATCGGTTTAAGGGAGCAGAAGTTTGGGTGTGACGGATCCTGGCAATTCATCATACTTAACATTTATGGTCCATTAAAGGCCACATGCTTTTTTAATGTTTCACCTCTGTATTGTTTCTGGGGCGTACACCATAATTAAAAAACCTGCATACATCATACATGGCGTTGCATTTTTTATATTTCCTTTCACTGAATTATTTCATCTGCTACAATTCTCCAGAGGCTCAGATTATTTCACTCTTGTTTTTCTCCGCTGCTTCTCTTTTGTCTCTGCCTTCCTCATGCCAAGGCTCCATCGTTCCCTCTCGTCTTGTAACTCTTTCTGCTGCATTGCCTCCTCCTCCTCCTCCTCCTCCTCCTCTTTGCCCCCTTTGTGCAGAGAGTGCTGATGTTCAGTGCCAGGTACCGACTCTTTTGGGTAAACACTACCTCTCAGGGGTTCCTGTTAAAGCAGGATCGTTATTTTTATGACTGTAATCAGTGTGTTCCGTGGTCGGTCACTGTGGTCCGGTGGAAAAGGCCGGTGCTCAGCAGTCGTGGGCAGCGAAAAGCACCAAACCCCTTTGATTTATTCTAGAAACACCAAGTTTGAACATTAAACCTGCGACAGCAGAGTTTGTCTGCAACTTGGTGACACATTCGTTGATAAGTCTCTATTATTCAGCTCACT